>NC_056727.1:1113645102-1113707602 GCF_019279795.1 Protopterus annectens
TGCAGACAGTTTTTATTTAAAATAAAACAGAGGGAATGCATACAGTGATAGTTATGTTTAAAAATGTATAAATGCATGTGCACATCTATTTGCTAGTTAGATGTATATACACATCTGTTGCTATAATATATGTAGAAATAATATAGTTAGTTAAATGCATGTATTTCTGTTTGGTAGCATACATATATTCTGGTACAGCTTGAGACCAGCTGAATGTTCAATGTCCGGAACATGCTTCAAGGACTATAGATAAAAATGCAGCTGCAAGACATGGCATGCAGCATTCAACACAGACATCTGCATTTCAATTGCATCATTCTGAACATCAAAACAGAGGGAATTAATAAAACTTAGAAAAATGCTACACAAAATAAAACACAAGACAATTTCAGTTGTTAAAAGCATACAGCATGTACGTTTTGGAGGATAACATTTAACACAAATATAACAGTATGGTTAGCTAAACAAGGTCAGGCATACATAATCGTAGAGAAAAAAATCAAAGACTGACCTAAACATTTCAATAAACAGCTCTATCTTTATTAGATGCTGTACATTACCTCAGAAACGTAACAGTTCTGACAAGGGAAGACATCATGCAAAAAGAAGAAACTCAACAGGGGAAAAAAGGGTATGATTTCTACCAATACTCCGTTTACAATACAGTAATACAAAAAAGGACCATGGGTTAAAATACTTACCATTTTGAGTAACAGGCCAGTACCTCATACAGATCAGATGGTAAAAATGCCATCCACTTGTAGTATGATAGGACAACAATACCAAAAAACAATATTGCACTTCAATATTACATTTCCAAGTTTTGCAGATTTAAAAGAGCTTGGTATGAAATGTAGTAGAACAAAATATCTCACAGACTGTATATTTACAAGCACAATGGAAAGAAGTCATTACAAGTATCTTTAACAGACAGATTACAATTTAGTACTAATGTATCTACATTTGTAAATTAAATAAAATGTTGTGTAAATGTACAATATTCCCTTCAAATTTCAAAATGTTTGTTTAAGTGGCACCACAGTTTGTATGTGTGGTTTCAAATAACCCAGCGTTAACAGTAAAAGACAAAAACAGAAGCTGACACTGCCCATAATTGGTGGGACATAGTCACAAGATGGTCATCATCTGAGACCAAATTGCTAAATTAGTTAATACATCCTGCGTTGATAGTTTTAGGGGCCATAATAATAATGACAGTTTAAAATTATTTTATATGCTGCAGGTTACAAAGAGCAGCAATAACTGAACAAATCATAATTGTAAATATGAACAAAGTGGTAAATGCTGTAAATAGCAATGCTGACGAAACAAATACAGTCTTTTCTTTAACTGAAGTTTAGTTTGTTCCTCGAAAAAATAAAATAACGGGAAACTGAAAGAATATTAGTACTCTGTTTTGCTAGCATGATTATTAGCTTGAAAATAAGCTGCAAAAATGATATGAAATATAAAGGGTTAATTTAGGAATAGTATAAAATGCTGAAAAATAGAAAGCAGTAAGTGTGCTGGCATTGCTTAATTAGATATTGGCATCCATGTAAAGGAGTATGTTATTGAGAAACAAAGTCTGTAAAAATAGCTGCACAGATGGCAGCTGGAAGGACATCAATGAAGTAAAGAGATGTAACATCAAGCAAGATAAAGCTGGAACATCGAGTTTCAGATAATGCAAGACTGAGTTTCCTTGGACCACTGAACTTGAAAAAGAATCAAGGACAAATCCTAAATTAGAAGAACAAAGACAAGTGTTATACAACAGAAGATTGTAATACATCAGACTGAGAAAAAATATCAGACTTTTTGGTATAAATATGAGTGTGTATAAACAAGTTTTGGGGAATTTGCCATAGAGAGCTGACAGCATCTGTGTTGCATGCTTGTAGATCGGAAAGGAAAATGTAATAGTAAATGTGTATTAACTGAAGCAGTTTGTCTCCGTGTATTTATTGTACTTAGTGCAATACAGTAATAAGACTAGTTGGTCACAATAAATAGTTTAATATACTTTGGTATGCATGCATGTAAATGCAAGTAACAGCAAGAAACCAACATAAGGCAGTACATAATTCTTCAAAAAAAAAAAAAAAATATATATATATATATATATATATATATATATATATATATATATATATATATATATATATATATATATATATATATATATAGGTTTACTATTGTTTGTGTGAACGACATTCTGTCGGCTGCAATGTACCAAAAATCAGAATGTCGAACGCACAAACATTTGTGCACCAGATAATCGACTCCACTTATGCGAATGCACTACTGCATTCACACAAGTGTAAGTTGACTATCTGCGCAAAGAGTGCGGTACAGTGGGGAGTGGAAATTCATCCACAACCCCACTGTAGTGCAATGTCGGATTTAGAATATATAAGTAGGGGTGTGTGGTGGCTTTTTCATATAGGAGTTTGATTTACATCAGCTCTTATACGGCTATCACGTGGTGGTTTCAACAACAATATCAAGTCAAATGCGTCGAGCATTTGGTTCAACATTGTCAACGTTACTTGTTTTTACTTTTGGTATTACTATACTTTTCTGTTTGAATAAACAATAGTAAACCATATATATATATATATATATATATATATATATATATATATATATATATATATAGATATACACACACACACACATATATGTGTGTGTGTGTGTGTGTGTGTGTGTGTGTGTGTGTGTGTGTGTGTGTGTATGGATGTCATTGAGGTGGTCAAATGGTGAGATAATAACACCAAAAAAAAAGTCGGCTCATCTGATCAAAAATCAGCTTATCGAACATTGCTAGCTTTCTTCGTTGCATGATTGCAAACAGCACGGGTCAGGGAGTTTGCCCTTTCCTCACTGTAGAATGATCTTGAGGTTGGTATATGTAATTAGCAGCATTGTGGGGCATGTGGAGGGCTTACCTCCTTACAAAAAAAGACTGTTCTTGTTTTTTTCATTTTTATTTTACTTTTTTTACAAGGTATTATCAATGTTGTTGTGTCTTTTGGCTTTTCCCAGTTAGGGTTCACCACAGCGGAACTCCGGTCCGCTAATGATTGGCAGTAGATTTTTACATGCTGAGTTGCCAGCTCTGATGCACAACCTTCAACAAAGGTACGCCCATTCACGCATGTCTCCACACAGAAGACGCTTTATCTGAGAATCAAACAGGACAACGTCTTACTGTGAGGCGACAATGCTACCGCAGCACCACATCAAAAATTTACCTTCAACTTGTTCTAAACAGCTACCTATACAAATCAAGTAACCATGTGAAAAACAAAGACAATTTCCTTTTCCAATTGATTAAACAGAAAAAAAAACACAAACATCCCACTAAGCTACAGGTGTAATTTCATTATGCAGTGGTTCTGTTAGGAAAAGAGTGATGAGCACCCTAATGCATAGGGAGGGGGTTGGGACAGAGGTAGGGATGGGGTTAGTACCCATGAGTAAGTGTGGGCAGGACGGCTTGCCCCCATACCACCTTACTCATGTGCATTAACCTTCCTCCTGCCATAATCTCAACCCTACACATTTTCAAAGCATCCTTTCCTTATCAGTATCACTAAACAGGAAAAAGGACATTTGAACAGATAAGAAAACAAAACCTACATAAATAGAGTTAGTCCTCCTACAGCTATCAATTTATATAAATAAAACTCCAAACTGCTGCACTTTGGGGTAAAGGAGATTACCCCATTTAGGGCCTACTGTCAGCGGCAGTGACCTTCAGCCAATTGAGTATACATGTATACATACACACACACACACACACACACACACACACACACACACACACACACACACACTTCAAACATATCTAACCCCTTCCCCAGTTCTTATCTAATACTATCCTCTTGTTATACACACACTCATCCCAAATGCTGACACTTAAACATACATTTCTAAAACATACACACACACACACACACACACACACGCATGCACGCACACACACTCAGTCTTGATGCCTAAACATTTATTACAAATGAAAGTTTCAACATTAGTACCCAATCCCACTTACCTTACATTTAATATTCAACACTTCGACAATTGTTTCCTTCAATCATCTAACCACCCAGCCAATTATGTCAGAAAAAATACAGTGACAAAAGTTAAGTTAAGGTTGATGAAATGCAATGTACCCAAATATATATATATATATATATAGCTAGATATGCACACACACACATAAAACTGTTGAGTACTATCCTTTCTGTAATATGAATGCAGCATTGTATCTGAATGCATTTTGTATTGCGCATGTGTACAGAAACTCCTTTTCTGTCCAGCATTTCCTTGTTCAACATACGTGATGTACATATTTTTCATCATAGCTACTCTAAACCTCTTGTGCAGCCTAAATGTGACCTTGACACTTATCTTGAGTTTTTGCAAATTGATACAAAAACTGGCACCACAACTACTTTATACGTAATTTGCTTTGCACCAACAGCCAGTAATTTATTCAAGACTTGTAGTCCATTTTATAATATTGACTAATATAATAATTATATAATTATTAATGTAATTATAGGCTCTAAAGAAGCTATTTACTGGAGATTGTGTACATTTTACCTCAAAGTGTCTTTTTATCAAAAATTGACAAGTAGGTTCTAGGAGATAGCTGGTATGTGAATGTTCTCAAGGAGAACTTATTCAGTCATTTTGATATATCAATCTTCCATTAAAAGTTTTTTTTTTCTTTTTTTTGAATGAGCTTATGCCTTACTGGATGCAGAAGATTTATCACACATTTTGTCCATGCCTTTGCTTGACAGATACAAATACCCTTAAATAGCATGTGTCTTTGCTGTTACAATCTCAGCAGAATTTAATGAACTTAGCCATTCCAGCATGCATTAACAATAACTTAGTTGCCATTTTTACAGACATTAACTAGGCTGCAACCTTTTATAGGTTTACAGGTTTATAGGATATTATTAGGCCAATGGCTTTAGAACCCTTACAAGCCTAGCCAATATCATCCAATGTTACCCAACATATGGCCCTTAAGGGCAATAGGATGGGTTGGGTTTGTGCCTTTGCTTGAGTATATTACAGATTGCTGTGTCTGTAAGGGACATAGGTCCTATCCCAGGTGTGAATTTCTGATTCCCCATCCATTGATGCAAATTGCCGGAGTTATGGCTTCAGCTATGCAGTGATAAAAACCCCATATCAGCATATCCTCTAACTGTGAATTATCTTATTTATAGGTTCACACGCAAACACATAACAATGTCTGCAATTATTATAAGCTTAGCCAACACCCAGAGATCAGAATCAGACCCTGTACCTTGTATATGTAAGTTAAAAACTTTTACCATCATGCCAAGCCCTTCTGACACTACAGGGGCAAAGACAGAAGTTTTAGAACTTTAGCTTATTAACACTCAAGCAACTACCCCTTCCAAATAATGTTGTGTACTTTACAGGTGATTCTGTATATCTAAGTACTATAATTATGTGCCAAAGATGCACATGTAAATGTTAAATCTTTTGCAAAATGTATATGTGCCCCCTTTTGATCAAAGCTCTTGAAATTAGTTTATATTTTGGCTAATATTCATAAGATAACCAATTTCAGAATGTATGAATTTAATGTATGCTCAGTTAGTTTTTACATTTTTAAGTTGACATTTTTGTCACGCACAGAGGTATTTAGAATACAACATTCTTAAGGTATAAGGTTACAGTATTATAGAGTTATCACTTAAAAATTTGTTGCTGCATTGTTTGTCAAAATAAATAATTTAAAGCTTTTGTTTCTTTTTAAAAACAACAGACTGTAACAACTTTCAAGTAACTTCTTCACAATGACTGACTACAAGTTTTCAATAGTCACATGCGTATCACGTTTGAAATGCCCTAGGACCTTTTGCTGTTTTTGTTTAGTGATATCTTAAGTGTGCTGTATTTTCAACATTTAGCCATTCAAAAGTTTTGTGATGTAACGGACAAAATCTACATAGAATATAGCATTACATATGGATTAATATCTGTATAACTCTGTGAGGAGAGGGTTGTTTGCACATTACTCTAATCATAAATTCACAGCATAAGTGCCTACTGATAGTATATACCACTGTACTATAGACACTTTATCAAAGGTCTTTTGCAATCATCTTTAAAATTTTTACTTTCTGAAAAACTATAGTGCTTTAGGACACGTTTTGCATTATTTTGCTTTCCTCAGTTGAGAAGGTTGGTTACATGGATCTGTGATGTCCTGTGGGAAGGGCTTAAGGTGAAAATTTAGTTTCAAATGATTGCTCTTTGTATATTTAACAGAAACACACGGCTCACTGGTGAACATCACTGAGTATGCGTAGTCAAATCTGTTGTTTTGGGTTAATGGGAACACCCATGCATGCTGTTATAACTAATTCTGGAATGTGTTGTTCATGACTAACCAACATGTGCTGTAAAACCTCAACACCATAACACATCTGGGAAGGTCGATAACAGCGGATACACCTGTCCTGCTTCAACTGGACATGGCACTGGGCTCCAGCACATCTGGGACTCAACCCGGGACCTCCTCATCTGCTGGCCTGCATCACCTTCATGTGGAACCGCCTCATGGGATGGGGCCCATCCCCCCCCGGGAGCAGGCGTGGACAGGCGACTGTCATTCGTCATCAGGTCTGGGGATTGGTGCATAGCGAGCTTTGAAAGGAGTTTGGAGATCAGCTACGCCATCATGAGGGCTGTGTGGTGTATCTTGAGGGTCAGCCTGCTCCTCCTACTCAGCCCCCCAGCACAGCCATATTCGGGGCCGTGAAGGTGCACTGGTGACTGCCCATGGGTGGGGACCTCAGTCCCACTCTATCCATTTGGGGGCTCGTGGGTGTCCCATTCTCAACCACCATCCCTGTCCAAGGTGTTTACCCCCCACATGTGTCATATACTACCCCTGTCCACTGTCTTGTTTGTCTTGTCTGTCTTCCTACCCAACCCACCTCCCAAACATACCAACTATCCCTCCCCAACATCCCACTCTCACCTTATATAAAAAAAAAATTAAAAAAAGGCAATCTGTTCCCACAAAAAAAAGTCACCCCGTACATAGCTGTCCATTTCATACAAGTTTCCACTGGACACATGTAATCTGGTCTAATTGGCTTAACAGCACATTACTGTTGTCCTCACCCCTCTCTCAGGAGTTTGAGTGTCCAAATTTACCTCCAAATTCTGTACAAACCCATAGCTGTTGCTGTATCAGAAATGGACAGCTATGGACCTTCCTTAGACCCATCCTGCACATCCCTAGCTATCTTTCATATTGTTTTCCCTCTGCGTGCTCCCTTTTTCACCACTTTCTGATCACCCCTTTTTTTTTCTTTTAAAAAAATTAGTGCAGGGGTAAGTGGGAGTAAGCTGCAATAAGCAGCAGTAAGCAAGTTTGCGTGATGCTAAGTGATGCCTACACAGATTAAGCAGTTTCCCATTTAACTGCATGTTGGCATCGCTTACCATCATGCAAACCTGTGCAAACCCACTTACAACTGCTTAAAACTGCCTTAATTACCATGTCTCCATCAGCCACTGTTCTGCCCAGCAACAAAATATTCAACCCTGCCAAGTGTTGTACCCAGGACCCTGTACACCATATTCAGAGCAATGTACCACTACACCATCTGAGCTGTAATAATGAATGCTGTTTTTTCAAATACAGCTGTAGAATAGTAGGAACAAACACTGTGGAATCAGCCATGTTTAGTATATATAAATATACACATATAGATGTGTATGGTGATAGATAAATATGAAAAAATGTATACATCAGATATAAGGAGCTATACATATAAAACAAATACATATAGAATATAAATATATATATATATATATATATATATATATATATATATATATATATATATATATTTGTATATATATATATATATATATATAGTTATATTAACATATGTATAGATATCAAAAGGAATATATATATATATATATATATATATATAATATATATATATATATATATATATATATATATATATATATATATATATATATATATATATATAGATATATATATATATATATATATATATATATATATATATATATATATATATATATATATATATATATATATATATATATATATATATATATATATATATAAATATATATATATATATATATATATATATATATATATATATATATATATATATATATATATATAGATAGATAGATAGATATATATAGATATATATATATATATATATATATATATATATATATATATATATATATATATACCCATAACAACATGTAATGGAATCATACCCAGCACCATACCTCTACACCTCTTAGAGCAATAACTCTGGACACAGGCTGTCAAAATGGGGGAACAATGGTCTGAGAACAGGGACATAATGTACATACTGCAGTTATAAATGTAGAATGTTGCTACAGTAACAGGGTTCATGTCAGCATAAATGTTTAGAAGAATGTGAGTTCTGAAACTGAAATGTATGTCATCATTTACAGACAGAAATCCTCACATCATCACAGTGATTTACCACAGAAATTAAAATATTAATTCTTTGGTGCAGAACATACATATGAGCAATAATCCTGGACTGTGAAACAATCTGGCCAGTCAACAGGTATGCTCAGAACCCCTTAGTGCAACAAACCTGGACCAAGCCTGACCAGGGGGGGGGGGGTAAAGCCATGAAACTGGGAACATATCACAAATACTGGAGTAGCTAAGGTGACACATTTGATGCAGTAACACCCTCCTGTCTGATGTACCATATATTGAATGGAATAACCCAAGTCCAAAACCACATTACTCCCTACTACTCACTGACATAAATCTTCACATCATCCCACTGATGTGTCAGATATACATAACATGTATTGGGGCCAGGCAAAAGTACATCTGATAAATATCGGGAAATAACATCACAGTAAGGAAACTACACTGAGCTGCTAGGCATGTCACCAAGTGCTGTCTAAAGTACAGGTAGACTGACACAACGCAAACCCAATTTTGCTATGGGGGAATAGACATGTAATTGCAAATGTATCAGGCACTACAGAGATGTAGCAGCAATGATCAACAGACACCAGTGTAAAAGTCCATACGCAGAACCAGTCTCACCACATTCAAAGTGACATACTGGTAAGCCACAGGAACAGTAGATTATATGGACTGTGTGAACAAAATCATCAGCATGTTTGCCACTCACACACTACCCCTATATATATACTGGCACAATTTACAGTGTAGTCTGATGCCTGACTGTGATATGGGACGTGTCCCAGTCTACCCCTACAAAGATATACAGCTGATAGAGCACCAGAAACTGGAGCAGCATGCAAAGTCAGATAGAAAAGGACCCATAACACTTAAATCTATCCCCCTCCCTACAAAGGCCAAATAACACATTCACAATACACTGCTACACAATCCTGACAGTCTGTCAACAATTGCCAGAAATACACAGTCCTCTCAACTGTATAGAGTCCCACAGAACAACCAGCCTTCTACACATAACATGTCTGGCAGTCTGATACATCACTGCGATTATATCTGTAATTAAGTCACTATATAATGATATACTACACCTACACACCTCATATAGCATGACATCTGGACAAAGCCTGACATATTTGGGGGCAGAGGCCCAAACACAGGGGCATTATTGACATATTGCTGTCATAAACTGAGAAAGTTGCTGGTGTAACAGGGTTGATGTAACACATTTGTTCTGAGGGATATGAGGTCAAAAACACACATGGATGTTACCATTTACTGATTGCAATACTCAGAGTATGCTACTGAATTTCCAAGGCCAAAAAATGTGTGAGTAACACACCAAATATAAGAGTTCAAACTCTGAACAGTCTGCAAATAGCCCTACAGTTGAGAGTTATGTCAACCACATAACACTATCAGACTTAAATTCATGCAGAGCAGCCATATCCACACAAACCCTCTCAAACTAGCATTACTTCAACTGTATAACAGCAATACTTACATTCTGTCTCTATGTCTGGAACATTCTCCCCCAGTTTGTTGGGCTGCCTCCTTGTTGTAAGAGGTATTCCCAACTACACTCTGTGATGCTGTTCGTTACACACCTCCATAAAGTACTCCTCCCAGGCAAGGAAAAGGGGCAACACCCACATGAAGTACTCCATTATAGGAGTGTGTTTCCATGTTATTGGGTATGGGAATGATACCACAGGTGTTCCAGATGCAATCAACAAGTGGGGCACTTCAACTGGTGCACAGGCCATCAGCTGCTCATGAGCATTACCTACTAAAGACAAGATGCTGCCTATACAAAATAGATGTATATCCTACATCTGTCTCAAAGACAGTGAGAGAGAGACACACACACACACACACCCACACACACACACACACACACACACACACACACACACACACACACACAGCATCAGACAGACAGACAGACACACACACACACACACACACACACACACACACACACACACACACACTGAGACTGATGGAGTATACCAAATGAACTGAAAACCAAAAAACACAGCTATGTCAAACAATTAAGCCTGTAATGGAATGTAGTAGGGGACATGTAAATGTGGAAAATAGGAAGTTCAAACAATATTATATCTCAACAACACATGCTATACTGATATATTGCTGAGCAGAACCTATGGCCATAGAAACTGTGTCTGTCTGCAGTGACATAGAACACAGATCAGGGCCCTGAGTCACTCCAGGAAAGGATGGCTCACATATGACCACTACTGGAGTGTGTGTTGCACAATACTGACTGTGATGCTGCTAGGCCACACCCAGTGCAAATCATACCATCAGTAACTCGGCTATGTCCAGTTCTGATTTGTGCCTCTTTTTTCAATGCCAATGTCTCCAACCCATATAACATAGCTGGTCTCACTACCCTCTTGTAGGCCTACCATATCACTCTTAGTGGTACTTGTTTGTCAGAAATCACACATGACACTCTTTCCCACTACCCACATCCTGCCCATACTCATGTCTTCATCTTTCCCCCACACTCGCTATTACTTTGAACTGTTGTTCCCAAGTATTTATACCTATCCACCTTTGAAAACTGTACTCCTTGCATCCTCACCTTTCCCCATATTCTCTCCCATTCACACACATATATTCCATCTTAGTCTTGCTGACCATCATTCCTCCCCTTTCTAGACCATACCACCACCATACCCCTCAACCTGGAAACATTAAAAATCTGGACAAGGCTCATGAAAAATAGGTACAAATCTGTATGCTGATTAACATCGAATTTGCATACATAATTACGTAACCCCACTCACTACAGTGGAATTGTGGGATACCAACTTTCAAACGCGAACTGAAAAACAGACAACCAAAATATGGCACCAGAGTCCCCCTGCAGCCATTCCAATGTCCCATTATCTGCCAATTTCTCCCCATTTACCATAAACACTAATGTGTGCATACTGCTTTACGTCTACAATGATTATTTGGATTTTATTTTTACATTTTGCAGCACAACAATGCACAAACACTAACAGACATCTCCTAAATAAAGCAATACTGCCTCACAATGAAAATAGACTTGGCATTAAAACTTCTCTGCCCTTGAAACTCACATTCATTGAAATAGCATTGAAACCCACACAGCACATCCAAAGAAAATGCATTTGGCCAGTGGTGGATAAAGATTACCTTTGGGCTGTTTTCAAATCATTGGCCCCTTGCACAAAAAACAAGAAACATACATGTGTTCTTTTCTTTGATACACCTTCCTGACTGTATGAAGTTATATTCCTTGTATAATACAGCACACTTGTTAGACAGAGCACATTTTAAATTTATTGTTTGAACATTTTTCCAGTAGGCTGCACTGTAGGCAATGAAATAAAATGCGTGAACCAATAATGACAAAACTGCCCAATTCAGAACATTTCCATCATAAAAGTCTACTTCCACACTCACACTATAAATAGAATGACAGTAGTGTAAGCCATATGCATTTTGCACAGCTTCAAGCACTTATTTTCAACTTCAGTTTTTTTTTGGGGGGGGGGGGCAAAAGGTCAAAAACCAGGGAAACATTTTAAACATTGCTGGTATAATTTTGGAAAGTTGCTAGAACAAAATGTGTTACTACCATGCATGTCACTGGCAAATCTTGAACCCAGGGCCCTATGCACTACAGTCAGAGCAACATACCACTATGCCAAATCAGCAATTTCCTGAAAAATAGGAAGACTGAAACTTAATGACTATCATTTAGTGAATTCAGTTCTCACTTCTCACCATAGCTCTCAACCTCTTACCACAAAAACCCTGGACAAACGATGCCAATAATGGGGGAATACAAATTCAGTTCTCACTTTTCACCATAGCTCTCAACTCTTAGAACAAATCCCTGGACAAAGCTCACAAGTGGTGGTGGCTAGGGAGTTACCAGGGACACATTTTAAACATTGCTTGTATAATTTTGGAAAGTTGCTAGAATAAAAGGTGTAACCACCATGCATTTCACTGGCAAGTGTTGAATCCAGGACCCTATGCACTACAGTCAGAGCAACATACCACTATGCCAAATCAGCAGTCCCCTAAAAAATAGGAAGACTGAAAATGAATGGCTATCATGTAGTGAATTCAGCTCTCACTTCTCACCATAGCTCTCAACCTCTTAACACAAAAAACCTGGACAAAGCCAATAATGGGGGAATACAAATTCATTTCTCACTCACCTTAGCTCTCAACTCTTAACACAAAAAACCTGGACAAACAACAAAGCCAATAATGGGGGAATACGAATTCTGAAACCACTGCTGCCAATGATGTAGAAACGTAAAACACACGAACACAGTTGAGTAAAAGTAATCAACCTTTATCAAAAAAATACAAATTATGTTCACTTCGGCTTAGCTCTCAATTTTTAGCTTAAAAAATCTAGACAAATCTCAGAAATGGTGGCTAGGAATTTAGGCTCTTTTTACCCTGTACACCTCTAGCCACCAGGTGTATTTCATGGGAGCATTTTCACACACACACACACACACACACACACACACACACACACACACACACACACACACACACACACACACACACACACACACACACACACACACCTTGAGTCCAAACCTGCTAATCTGCCCCAACTCCAATCCTGATCGCAATGTCCTGCTGAAATAAATCCATCCAGTTGTGCAACAATACATCCACACCTGCTTGTGCATTGCCCCAAACATGCTCGTGATGTCCTGCCCCAACTCCAATCCTGCTCGCGATGTCCTGCCAAAATAAATCCAATTGTGCAAAAATACATACACTCCTGCTTGTGCATTGCCCCAAACATGTCCTGCTTGCTCTTGCAATGAGTGCGTTCCTGCTCACGGCTGCTATATCTAAACTCCAAAATGGTCCTGCTCACTCTTGCAGTGAGCGCATAATACATCTAAACTCCAAAACCTTAGTGCATAATATATCTAAACTCCATGTTCCTGCTCATGGCTGCTACTAATAAAAATCCAAATGTTTTCTGCTTGCATTTGCAGCCAGAAATGATGATGTGACCTCAAAGAGCTCAGTTCTGATGGCCTGATAGCCCTGGTGGAGCTGACGCCATCGTGCACATGATGATGTCAGCTCTGACAGTGCGAACTTTGAAAAAATGAATAAAACTAAAAGAAAAAACTTGTAAATGAAGGGGTGCCACTCAGGAATCATGGCACCCCTTCATTTGGACCCCAAAACTTGGTAAAAAACTGAGTAATTTGGTATGGTTGAGAGGTCTGACCTCCACCTCTCCAGGGTCTCCTCAACCTGTTCCCTACTCTCACTACAGACCACAATGTCATCTGCAACCAGCACAGTATAGGGGGACTCCCCTCTGATTATGTCTGTCAACCTGTCCATCACCACTGAAAATAAGAAATGGCTCATAGCTGATCCCTGATGTACTCCCACCTCCACCTTAAACACACCTGTCACTCCCAATGCAGAACTCACTGCTGTCACACTAGTCTTGTACATATCCTGTAGAATTCTTCCAGATTCCTCCGCCACTCCTGACCAAATCATACAATACCACAACTCCTCTCTAAGCATCCTGTCATATGCTGTCTGTATGTCCACAAAGACATAATGAATCTACAGTCGACCTTCTCTGTATGTCCACATCAACACTCTCAGAGCAAACATCGCATCTGTACTGCTCTTTCCTGGCATGAAACCATGCTGCTGATCAGTAATCCTCACATCCCTTCTTAGCCTAGCTTCCGCCACCCTTTACCATTACCTCATGGTGTGACTGATCAGTGTTATCCCTCTGTAGTTACTACAGCTCTGCACACCACCCTTATTCTCATAATCAGTATCCAAACACATTTCATCCACTCTGCATGCATCCTCTCACCTCCCTAGATTACAGTAAACAATCTGGTTAAAAAGAACACTGCCATTTGTCCTAAACACATTCATGCTTTCACAGGTATGTCATGTGGACAAATAGCCTTTCCATTCTTAAACCTCTTCATAGCTATCCTTACTTCTCCCTTAATAGTCTGTTACACATCCTGATTCACCATACCCACATCATCCAACCTTTTCACTCTCTCATTCTCTTCATTCAACAGTCCATGTTTACACCTGCTCAACACACTCTCCCCCCTAGTGAGTTCACTTCCACTATTATCCTTTCTCAGCCTTATCTGTTGCACATTCTTCCTACCTACATGCCTCTGTCAAGCCAATTGGTACAGGTCCTGTACTCCATCCTTGGTGTCCAACCTTACATACAACCCTTCAGATGCCCCATCCACAGCCTTTGCCACCACTCTCTTTGCCTTGCACCCTATCTCCCTATACACCTGCCTACTTTCTGCATCTGTCTGACAATCCCACTTGTCCTTGGCCACCCTCTTTCTCTGTATACTCCCCTGTACTTTCTCATGCCACTACCAGGTCTCCTTGTCCTCCTTCCTCTGTGCAGATGTCACACCAAGCCCTGTTCTACTCATCTCCCTTACTAGCTTAGATGTAGTTACCCAGATATTTGCTAACTCTTCACTGCCACCCACTGCCTGTCTTAACTCTTCCCTGAACCCAACCTCACAATCACCTTTTCTCAGTATCCAACATGTGATCCATGGTGCTGCCCTCACACTCATCCCCCTCTTCATGATCACCAATGTCGTCCCAGAACCCAGCCTTCTATGCTGCCTAACTACACTTTCCTGTCACCACTTTACAGTTACCAATCCCATTCAAACAGGCCCACCTGCATGGGAGATAATCTACCTGTGTGCATCTTCTTCCACTCTTCTATGTCACCCTATGCCCCTTGGTCTTGAAATACTATGTATTCACCACACCCATGTCCAAACTCTATTGCAAACTCCACCACCATCTCACCTTCTGCATTCCATTGCTTAACACCATACCTACACATCTCTTCTGCATCCCCTCTGTCCCCTTCACCAAGATGCCCATTGAAATTTGCTCCAATCACCACTCACTCACCCTTGGGTACATGCATCACCACTTCATCCAACCACACTAAAGTAAGTCTGTCTAATCCATCACACATGCAATTACTGGAGCATATGCACTAACAACTGTCAATATTACACCATCCATTCCCAGCCCTCTGAACATCACTCTAACCGAGAGTCTTATCACCTCTACAAACACTCTTGGCATAATGTTCTTTCAGGTTAACTCCTACACCATTTCCCCTCCCATACACACCATGATAGAACTATCCGTACCCGACTCCGATACACACAGCTGTACACCCCTTCCATCTGGTCTCTGGCACACACAATATATCCACCTTTCCTCTGTCCAGCATTTCAGCTAGCTCTGTCCCCATACCAGTCATACTCACAACATTAATAGTTCTTACCCTCACTACCACACACCTACCCTTTCACCTGTCTGCCTGCCGTATGAACATCAGACATCCTCCAGGATACGTCTGTGAATGCAAAGGCTACTGCATTATCAATAGTAATGTATCAGACAAACACAGAAATTATGAGGAACAGACCAAACATATGAGCCACACATGTAGACATTCAGCAAAACCCTTTTCAGTTGGGGGGTATGTTCTGTAGGAGTTGCCACAGTGCTATATAGGTGAAGAGCAATAATTGACATGGATGCAGTTTGTGCTAGGTGAAAGGCCATGACCTGCTAACACCACTCACATATCCCAGAGGTGTATATTAGTAGTAATGGTAACTGGAAAGGGCTGCACTGCATGATGCTGATGGTCCGTCCAGAGTGTATGTTGTGAATGCCCCCGGTCAGCTAATGTGAGATCTGTGTAATGCCTTTGAGGCCCCTCACTTGTGTGTGTGTGTGTGTGTGTGTGTGTGTGTGTGTGTGTGTGTGTGTGTGTGTGTGTGTGTGTGTGTGTGTGCATGTGTGTGTTTGTGTGTGCGCACCAGCAAACCTTATAGTGCTGTTAGTAATTTACATATGCTGTTTTTCCCTCACAGGTGGACATGGTGGCTGCGGTCCCTCCCAATTTGCAGACCACCTACTGATGTAGGTGTGGCTGCCTACCTAAGTGTGTTTGTGTATGATTCCTGAGTGGGGACTGATATCCAATGATTAGATGGGCAGCCTATCTTGTTATCTATTCCATACTGTCACATCGTTATTGCACATGGCACAATGCTTATAGGCCTGCAGGGTGTCTACAGGTCCTTCTACAGTGGATGACAACTGTGGGCCTTGTAAAGTGGACACTGGGACATGTACTGGTGGGCAACAGCAAAAAGTAGCAAAACCCACCCCCAATGGATATGGTTCTCCCACAAACACAATAATCCCCCACAGACAGGATACTGTTCACACACACACACACACACACACACACACACACACACACACACACACGCACAGACACTTGCCCAGACTGAGATTAGAACCTCTACCTATCTATTTATTGCTAGTACAGTGTTATACATTTATCACATACACCATGAAGCTTATAGGGTGAAGGCTGTGCAAAAGTACTTCTAAGGTGAGGAACATCACCAGCCCTTGTAAAGTATGACAATAGGTGGTGTACTTGGTAAGAGAGGCCACAAAATGCTTTAAACTACACATATATATATACACACATTTGCCAAAACTAGGATTAGAACTCCTACCTAACTAGTTATTTGTATTACAGTGTTACACAGTTATCACACATGCCACAGAGCTTATGGGGTTGAGGACTGATTAAAAGAACTTCTAAGGGGACTGATATCTGCAGGACTGCTAAAGCAGGGAAAGGGGAAGTGTACTGAGTTTGAATGGACCCAACAGCTTTAACTTATAAATACACACACACACACACACACACACACACACACACAGACACACACACACACACACACACACACACACACACACACACACACACACACACACACACACACACACAGACACACACATATTTGCCAGGACTGAGATTAGAACTCCTACTTAACTAGTTATGTGTACTATTGTGTTACACAGTTTTCACACATGCCACAGAACTTATAGGACTGAAGCCTGATGAAACGGACTTCTATGGTGACAGATATCTTGAGGACTGCTAAAATAGGGCAATGGGAAGTGCACTGGGTGGGGAAGGCCTGTACATTCCTAGATCCAACATTTCTCTAAAGTGAATGAGCATGCCCAGTTTGACTTTCTATAGTACATTTGGGACTCCATTCCAGGTATTGTTGTACTCCAGTCTGGTTCGTTTTGTGCTACAGACATACCTCTCAACCTTTTGGTGCAGGATATCTGGAGATAACCTATCAAAATGGGGAGACAATGGGCCATACGGTGATTTTGACTATTTTTCTCAGTAATGTGTGGGTTGCTAGGGTTACAGGGCTTGTTTTAGCATACATCTGACATATATGTTATTTGACACTGTCATGTAGTGTTTCAGTACCTCCTGACATACCTCCTCAGATCATCACAGTGATGTACCAGAGGAACATAGGATGGATGATACAGACACCAGGATTATGGGCCAAATGCTATGCATTCTTGCACAATCCAACCTGTTGAGAGGTGTGCATACAAGCAATTGACTGCTGGTGCTGTGGAAACAGTCCAGCACCTTGGTGATATATTACAATGGTGGGATCTCTGTGCATTTCTGTTCTGGCCTGGTCTGATTTCCAGTCCACGGTTGGGTAATATAAGTCAGACAGGATCAGGGTGACAGACAGACTCTGGAAGATTTGTAGGGGATAACATATGTGTGGGGGGGTGTTGGGTGATATATGTTTGCCTATACCTATCACTATTTTGCATAGAGGTCTTCTCAAAGGTTGACTGCACTTGGGGGGGGGGGGTCTTGTGTGTATCAGACTGTTTGACCAGCCTGGAGGTGTGTGTTTGTCTCACATATATGTATGGCCCACCTTATTTTGCTTGGCTGGCCACATTTTGGGGTCAGGATGTCACATAGGATGAGTGATCAGGGAAGGGTGTGTTATTCCCCATGGCTGTGGGCCAGGGTTCTGTGGGTGCAGACATGTCACCATCTTCCAGGATAGGATTTCCTGCAATGTTTGTATTCCTATGTTTAGACTCCTAGCCCTGCCTTTCAACTGCACAGAGTATCACAGAATGTCCACATTCATGACTCATATATCTTGCTGGTTACCCAAGCAAGTGTGGTTTTCATGGAAAAGTGTTCTGCAAGTCACTCAGGGTTGAAGTCAGATATTACTGACAATTGACATTGCAGTTTCAGACTTGTACCCATCAGACATTCCATGCTACTACAATCATTCCATCAACTTTATAACATTATTAGAGCAGTATTTCAAAGGTGTCCTTCTCTTTGGACCTTTTTCACTCCATTATTCATGGCTTTGTACAGATTTCTGGCTCTCTGACACTGGCAGGTTTTCTCCTAGCAGTTAGCAGCATGGTCTTTCTTTGCATTTTGTAGACTGAGTTATGTTGGTGTTATGGACCCCATGACACTCCCTAACATGGCACAGCTGCCGGCAGTGGACAGCCCTGGGATGGTACCAGTAAGCTGACTGTGGGTTTTACTGACAATTGCTTTCTGTTTGTGTTGAGCCATCCTCTAGTAGACAGCTGGATGCTGCTTAAGGCTAGGGACATGTTACTGCATTTCTATGGGACTATGTGGGGGGGTGACATATAGGTTCATAGGTTCATAGGTTGGTACTAGGCTATTAGCCCTAGGGCCTATGCAAGCCTAGCCATAACAATTCTCTGGATATTTCTTCCCACAATATTTACTTCTCTGGACCCCTGTCTAGCAGGGTGACTGACATGATCCCCGGGGTGAATTTCCTATCTCCCATCCAGTCATCAAGGTTCCTTTTGAAGAGGGCCAATGAGGCGCTCTGCTTGAAATGTATGGGCAGTCTATTCCAGAGTATGGGGAGTCTCTGGGTCAGGAACCTATCCCTCCAGCATGTTTTTTTCATTGTGATGACAAGGTTTAGGTCCCTGGAGCATGTGGCTCTGAGGGATTGGGATTTCTTTAAGTGGAGCATGTCCAACAGCTCAGGGTTTGACATGGCCTTGCATATTAAGCAGAGATCGCCTCTGAGTAGATGATATGCCACAGAGTATAGCTGGAGTTTTTTTAGATGGTCAGCATATGGCATCTGCTTTAGGCCTGTGATTCTTTTAGTGAGATATTTCTGTGGCCTTTCCAGTGGTTTAGGTAGACGCTACCCTGGTCATCGGGTGGTGCTTTGATGTGGATGTGCATGCAGTCTATGGCACCCAGTACCTCTGGGTATTCTGCTCATGGTGGAAGAGATGCATATCACTGATCCTCTCCTCACGGGTGCTGGGAAAGTAAAAGTGCTCAGCTGCATGTGGTCGCATGGCATCCAGGAAGTGGTGAAGTATCCTGGACGCAGATGCCTGTGAGATTCCCCATGATATCCCCAGTTGGTCTTTGGAAAGTACCTGCGGCTAGTATTCATAAGGCTACATATACCTTGGTATCCACTGAGATGGGTTCCCCTCTGTTGGTTCTGGGTCTGAGGTGAAGCCGGCACAGCTCAACAAGTTGCTGAAGTATGTCCCTGTCCACCCTGTAGTGCTCTACTATCTCCAGATCATGTAGCCCCTGGTAGGTTACCCTGGGTATGAACACTCTTCTCCTTCTCCTCAGTCTGAGTTGGTTGTCAGCATTTTCCTCCTCACTGCCCTCAGTCTCTAGCACATACTGATAGATCAAAGCAACAGCAGACCCTAACATGTTTTGTTAGATTTGTCAGTTTAAATTTCCCCCAAATGTGTACACCAGTGGTGTAGAGTTTGTGGGAAAAAAACAGACTGAAAGGTGTTTGCACAGTTTATAGTAATGTGCTGGGCTGCTGCCTGTGTAATTGCCTGATTCTGATACATTCCACCTGCCACCTATGCTTGTTCTCCTTGATTGCCTTCCTTCTGCAGTTTCCCCTTCCCATTTCCTCCTCATTTAAGCCCAGATGCGTGCCGCACATACCTGTTGCTCAACAGTTCTGATATTTTCTTTTTTGTTTGTTTTTTTGTTTTTTTTTGTTTTAGGCCCAGTGCATGCTGCACACACCTGTTTAGCTAAAGTAACAGTTTTAAGCAGAACTGGCCCTCCCTGGATGTGAACACACTTTGCATTTCATGGAATAAGACAATACAGCCTCAGACACACACCCTTCCTTAGCTGTGCTTAGCTAAGGGCAAACACAGGCCACTGAGCTCCAATGTGTTTACAGCAAGTATGACACACCCCCTTTTCATGTTAGCTGCTCCTCCTGTCTACACGGTGGTGTTAGAGCACCTACACGGTTAGGTGCAGTCTGACACTTAGAAGAAATCTGTGATTCAGTATAAATCCCCTCATTTGCATACACCACTGCCTTACTCCATAGTTGCCACACTTAGACTGGGCCTTTTCCCTTAGCAACCACTATTCCCTGGTATTGCTTTCATTCTGCATGCCATTGACTATAATGGCAAAATGCAGATTTCTGTAAAAATTGACCCCCCCCCTTTTTTTTTTATTTTCGACATGATCCTGTTTGCATGCCGCTGCCCTATGCTTAAACGGTCGAGATTGACCAAAAAAAGGTCTTATTTTAAGAAATTAAAACTATTTATCATGCCAATGGCCATTGGCATGCTTACTAGATATAATATATGCTTTATTTTGAGATGTCATGCCTCCATTTTCTAATTTGCAGAAATGTGTTCAGCTAGTGACTGAACACATTTCTGCTTCTTACACTATTCCTGCACAGACACCTGCCTGCTTGCTGAATCGCTAATTCATCTGATTTTCATGGTTTTCACCAGCAAATAAGGTAATTAGCATTAGGCAGTGGTGTCCGTGTGGGAATAGTGTAGGAGCGCTTGTGCACATCCTTGGAGCCCTATGCTGAATCGCTTGGCGGCCATGTTCTATGCAGCAGTTGCTGCACTATTCCTACACTCCTTGTAGGGTTTAATGAATCTCGTGGCATGTCCAAAATGTCATTTGAACAGATAAGAAAACAAAACCTACCTACATAAGACTATGCATCCCTGCAATTAGCAGTTAATATAAATAGGTAAAATAAAAAAGCAAGCAGGCTGTAAGTACTCCAAATCACAATATTTATTGTGAGTGCTTTCTTCAGAGACAATGCTCCAACTTCATCAGACAAAAGAAAAGACAACAATTAACCACTTTATATACTTACAAGTGGATGCAATTAAATCAATCACAAATTAAGTATCAGTAAATTACATTCACTAATTCGTGCAGGGTTAAAAAAAAAAATCTAACAACATTATGGCAACAGTAAACAATTCAACTAATTCAAGTTTTAATTTTTACTTTATAATTGCTCACACTTTTATCAACTATGTGTTTAGCTCCACGAAAACAGGTAGAGGGAAGCAAGGCAGCAAACACCAACAGATGAAAGTTAATCTTCTTTAATACAGATAAAATGTGAAGCGGTTTTCTTTTGAGACTGTGCTCAAACTTCTTCAGACAAACTGATTACACAAATCACAAGTATATATATCAATTAGGTGAGCTGCTCACACAAGCACTACATCAATTAAGCAATTGAAAACTGCACCAAGGTAATAAAGCATTTAAAGGCATATAAAACAAAACTGCCTAAATGCTCTTAATACATGTTTGTACTTAAAACCACCTTCAACTGTTGCAAAATAAAATAAAAAATAAAAATAAAAATATAACTGTTCAAATGAAAAGCGCTTCACATTTTATCTGTATTAAAGAAGATTAACTTTCATCTGTTGGTGTTTGCTGCCTTGCTTCCCTCTACCTGTTTTCGTGGATTTTTAGTTTGTTTTTGCTTGTGCTATACCAGTTTGTTTATGGCGTCAGGATTAGAGGCAACTATTGGCGGCAACTCTTTGGATAACACGCCAGAAATTCTTCATAATGAAGTGAATTCACCTAACCTTCCAGCTGTACCGGATTCTGGCTCTTCGAACAATGGTTTACCCACTTCCCTAACTACGAAATTGGAATTACTTCTTGAAAGAATGGACAGATTAGAGCGTCAGCATCGCTCTTACAACACTTTGTCACCAGTTTCGCTAGTTCAGCAAGCGGAACCAGTCTGTACACTTGCCGTGTCTGCAGCCAGTAGAGCAACACAATCTTTACGTAGTTCAGCGACCTTGGAATGTGGGCAGAGGAGTATTCTGGCTGATTCTGGTGTCTGTAATGGAGCAGCACTGGTCTATCCTGAATGAACACAGCAACAAGGTAATTCCAGCCATCAAACTACTTTTGCTAATATATTATCACAGGGTTCAGTCTCTGTGGTGCTACCGATAGCTGTTTCACAGTCGCAGTCTGTTGTGCCCGCAGTTGTGCCATCAGCGTGTCCACAGACTCAACCTGCGGTGCTTGTAGCACTGAAAGACTTCTCTAATTCACCATGCATTTTGAACTGGGTGACGGACAATTTTTCTTTTACTCCGCATGTTGGTCCAACAGTTCAGGTTACACCTGAAATTGAGAGTTCTGACATTTCTATGAATTTTAAATCACTTGACAATCATTTAGTCAAATTGAAGAAGATCCAGCTGGAAATTTCTTATTTCCAGGAATGTCTCGCCCGTAAAATAGTACCGAAAGGTTTGAGGCATTATCAGTACCCTACTGGACTGGTGGCTAACTCTAGTTTCCACAAAGAATTGATAGAGTTATTTGACCGACAGGGTTTTGAACTGTTGGATGTTATGATTAAACATTATTCCCTGCCGGTTGATACACTGAGCAAGCAAGTTGTTGATATTGATGAACAGATCAGGCAAGACAAGGAGTTCTTCCATTATAAATATGACTATAACAGAATTTTTTCCAGTCTGGATCAATATTTAGTCAAACTTAAAAATAATAAGAATAAAAATAATAAGAATAAAAAATTGGACAGGGACACTACAGCTTATAATGGTGGGGTAGCATATCCCGCACCACCAGCAGCACAAGTTTGGCATGGCTTTAAGTCAACGAATCCACCTACAGTTAACAGTTCTCCAGAGTTGGACCCGAATGTTACCCACTCGGATTCTCAACCATTACAGAACACACTTGCTTCTAACAGTGGCTTGGCTTCTGGTTCGGTCACTCAACCTGAATTGAGATGAAGTGAGAGACTACAAAATAACTATAAGTTGGGACAGTTTAAGGATAATGCATATAACCCTAATTTTTTAGGGGCAAGACCAAAACAAACATCCTTTCAACAGAAGTCAAAGCAGAAATCAAGGTTTCACAGGACATGAGTTTTGATTCTTCTAGTTTTGTATCAGGGCAGGATTTTCATGCCATGGACTTTTTAAATAGTACTGTTGATGTTTCTGCTTTCCTTGACAGTTCCCATTTTTTGACAGCCTTGGCGGCTCCTTTTGTTGATGGTTTTCAAGTATGTTATGATACACCAGTCCAGTTTTTTAACCCGATTGCTGATAACCATGTGAATGATGATCAGTCTACTGTTTATAACAGTTCAGGTCCTGAGATTCTTCTTAATGAGGATGGTGATTTTAAGGTTTATAATTATTCTCTGGTAAACATCACCAGTGATATAGTCGAGCTTTTTTCTAAGGGTTACACCTATGTTCCACCACAGAGATTGGATGTTGTAAAGTCTATTATCGACCTCAAATTGTTTACCAGAAAACTTAATTTCAACCTTATGATGGGTTGGAATAGTTTGGGTACTAGTGACACATTTAGAATATCTAGTGTTTTTAATCCCCCCTTCCATCCTACCCTTCAGATGTTTGAACTTATATGTGAGCTGGATATTCGTCATAGATTCCAGTCTGAACATTATTATAAGTATGGTTGTGCAGATTCATTAAATGAGAAGGATTGTATTGATTTTATTAAGGTACATGACCTTCGAGTTTGTAAACCAGATAAAGGTGGGGGTATGGTTGTATTTGATAGGAGTGATTACAATAACAGAATGTTAAAACTTTTGAATAACCCTTCATATTTAGTTAGTTCATGCTCTGAAGTGAATACAGCATATTTACATATAAAGAATACGTTGGAAGAAATGTTTATTGACGGGAGAATTGACCAGAAAATGTTTAACTGCATGCTGACCACTTATCCTAGATTTCCAATTCTTTTTGGTATTCCTAAAACCCATAAAGACGTTTTGGACCCTCCCATGCGTCCTTTAGTTGACAGCAGAGGTTCACCTACATATGCATGTGCTAAAGTTATAGGTGTAATCTTGCAAAAAATGTTTAGTTAATGATGTACAAATTTGTAAAGACTCCTGGTCATTTTTAGAGTGAATCAATTAGTTACCATTTGACATCCAACATACTTTTTTAACTATAGATGTCAAAGATTTGTACACTTGTATCCCACATGAAATAGTTAATGATTGGATCAGGCTGGATTTAAGAGCAAAAGGGTGTACCAGAATAGAACTCGACCTAGTTGAAGAACTTTTGGATATTGTTCTTAACAATAACTTTTTCATGTTTAATAATGAATTTTATCTGCAAAAGGTTGGGGTAGCAATGGGCTCCCCCTGTGGTGCTAGTATAGCCAATCTGGTAATGGCTCATTGGGAACACTCTTTTGTTTTATCTAATTCCGATTACAAAGATGTGTTCATTTTCTATACACGTTACCTTGATGACATTTTTATTTTACTTAAAGGTGACAGAGCCATTAGTGACATGGTAGTCGACTATTTCAACAGCACCACAGACTTCCTAAAGTTTACATCTTCTTTTAGTATGGATTCTATAGCATACCTTGACATTTTATTAACTAAAAATTCTTCTCTTCAGAGGTATACAGCTAAGATACATAGAAAAAGCACATATTTTAATGAGTTTTTGCATTATTCTAGCTGTCATCCTCAGCACCAGAAGTGAGCTGTAGTTAAGGGCCAGTTAGTCAGGGCAGCCCGCATGTCAACTCTTGATGCTGACTTCATTGAAGAATGTCGTTTATTAAAAAATATGTTCATCCACCGAGGCTATCCTGAGAATCTGATTAATGAACTTATAGAAGAAGTGGGGTCCAAACAGAATAGGCAGTTATTTAAACCTTTATTAAATATTAATTCTACGAATGCAGAAGTGGTACAGAATAGTAGTGCAGTTAATGTTTCAATAGATGACATTAATACACCATGTGAACCTACGGGTCATGTTCCATCATTATCACTACTTTCAGTATTAATAGTAAGTCTTGTTATGAAATTTTATGTAAAAATTGGGCTGTCTTTAAAAGTGATTTCAGTATTTTCAATAAAGTTGGCGACAGACCAGTGGTCACGTCGGGCAAAAAATTTAAAGTCCCTTTTCAAGCAATGCCAACGCACATACCCAAAAACACTGGGTATGTTCAAGTGTCAGTCTTGTAACTACTGCCAATATGTTAGTGAATCTAATACATTCATTATTCACAACCATCAATACTTTTTGAAATGTCGAGTGAATTGCAATTCTAAAATGATAGTTTATCTAGCACAATGCCAGAATTGTTTATCGTTCTACATAGGGAAAACAGAGAGACGTCTCCATGACCGTTTGTATGAACATATTTATGCAATTCAGAAGAATATACTCGACAATGCTCTGGCTAAGCATGTCAGTGTCAACCCGGACCACAAATTTAAATTTATGATAATAGATCAGATTCACGAAGATCCTAGGGGAGGCCCTACTCCATTAAAATTGGAAGAATTAGAACTTATGTGGCAAGTTAGATTAAATGCGTATAATACCCCTGGACTTAATGAATGCTGTTCTATTGTCAGTGTTTTAAAACTTAAAAGTTTATCAAGATAAGATGCATATATATACATATATACTTTTCACATTTTTTATATTTTTTTACATTATATATTTTTTATTTTTTGCAGTATACATTAGTTTATATATATATATATATATATATATATATATATATATATATATATATATATATAGCCTCAGTAGGTTATTTAATCAACATGTTGGACGGTTATATTTTTATTTTTATTTTTTATTTTATTTTGCAACAGTTGAAGGTGGTTTTAAGTACAAACATGTATTAAGAGCATTTAGGCAGTTTTGTTTTATATACCTTTAAATGCTTTATTACCTTGGTGCAGTTTTCAATTGCTTAATTGATGTAGTGCTTGTGTGAGCAGCTCACCTAATTGATATATATACTTGTGATTTGTGTAATCAGTTTGTCTGAAGAAGTTTGAGCACAGTCTCAAAAGAAAAGCGCTTCACATTTTATCTGTATTAAAGAAGATTAACTTTCATCTGTTGGTGTTTGCTGCCTTGCTTCCCTCTACCTGTTTTCGTGGATTTTTAGTTTGTTTTTGCTTGTGCTATACCAATGTGTTTAGCTCCCCTAGTATTTCAGCTGAAAGGGTATTACACCTTGTTAATTTTTAATCTTTAACGTATATGTTTTTATTATATGCATGTATTTATGTATAGATTTCTGATATGTTTTGTATATGGTTTTACGTATACATATTGTAAACAGAGAATATATCTTGTATTAGTTGAATTGTTTACTGTTGCCATAATGTTGTTAGATGTTTTTTATAACCCTGCATGAATTAGTAAATGTAATTTACGGATGGTTAATTTGTGATTGATTTAATTGCATCCACTTGTAAGTATATAAAGTGGTTAATTGATGTATTTTCTTTTGTCTGATGAAGTTGGAGCATTGTCTCTGATGAAAGTGCTCACAATACATAGTGTGGTTTGGAGTACTTACAGCCTGCTTGTTTTTTGTTATTTTACCAGTTTGTTCTTTTTAGGAGTTGCAAATTGCTGCACTTTGGGGTAAGGGAGATTACTCCCTGTAGTGTCTTCTGTCAGTGACAGTGACCTTCAGCCAATTTTGCACACTCTCACACACACACACACACACACACACACACACACACACACACACACACACACACATGCACATACACACATGCCTAAGCATTTGTGTGCAGACATATAGGCACATAAAGAGGCACATGCATGCACACATGCATTCTTCTACATAGTGTGCGCACACTCACGTACACATACATATACACACACATACACAATCGCGCACATGCACATAAGCACAAACACCATACAAACGAGGTATTCATTTGAATTTTGCACATTTCCCAATTACCTTTTTTGCTTTTCTTTCCTTTCTACATTACCTGTCTCCATTTCTCCTTGGATATTTGGGACATTTCTGTGATAATAAATACTTCTCTCTCTCTTATATACCAGGTGCAGAAATGGAACGTATTAACTAAAATATTACTTTCAGATTTGTTGCTTCCAATCTGTCACAATTGACTTCACCTACAGATGAAAAGCATGCATGACTGGGGAATCCTGTCCTAAATTTAACAGTTGTAATTTCCACTTGTATGCTGAGATGGTCTGACCAAGTGAAATATTTTTTTCTGAAATGTAGGATCAGCATTTATGCCTAGCAGACATTATCTAACAAGTAAAACTAGCAACTAGATAGATAACAAAAGTAATTACTAAAAAGGCACAAAGACAACAGTCCAATACATGTTCCTGGAAATGTGTTGCTCAAATGTTAGTTTTACTGTTAATCATTTAAGGTAACTGCATGTCTTGTTCTTTGATTTCTAGTACAACCACAGTTTTTGCTTTCATTTCTATATCTGATCAATAACAACTGCATACTACACTAGTTATTTATGTACTATCCAGAAGACAGGTGTTGTATAGTATTTTACATTTGAGTACTGTTAATCCATCTTATGCATTATTTAATAATAATAATAATAATAATAATAATAAATCACAGCAAGAGGTTCTCCGGTTCGATTCTTGGCTGGGACGCCTTCTATGTGGAGTCTGCATGTCCTCCCCATAGTCAAGTGACATTTAAAGACATGCAGGTAGGTGCGTGCATGAATGGGTGTGCCTTCTTTGAAGGTTGGGCATCAGGCTGGCACCTCAGCAAAGTAAAAATCCACTACCAATCATTAGCGGACCGGAGTTCCACTGTGGCGACCCCTAACTGGGAAAAGCCGAAAGACATTAGTTAATAATAATAATAATAATAATAAAGAGCATCTCAAGAGAACTTGATTAGAACACATTTATAACACACATATATATGATATCTTTTTATTACTTGATCAGCATAAAACTGGGGCTAGGTATGTCTGCATATGATTTTTAGATGGAATACACTTACACTGGAAAGTTTTTTGTGGTTTTAAGGAAAGTGAAATTAAATTTTTAATTATAAATAAGGGCTGGATCCTTTTATCTATAATTTTTCTTGGTTTCAAGGTAAGTCCACTGATACAGGTGGATGCTTTTATCAGTCAAGCCAGGGGCAAACAAACACAGAATGCAGTATATGTTCAAAATATGCATAATGGTACAAAGCAAATGCATGGGTTTTACTACATGAGAGTATACAGAGCATAAGCAGATGATTGTGCTACAGACCCCCCCCCCCCCAGTGGCAATACTGTTGTAAACTAATTCAGTAAGTACAATGGTTTACTCTCAAATATGAAGGAATAAGGCAATACAATGCCATTTTCACAATGGATACTTCTGAAATGTGCTGAACAAATGACAAGATATCTTTGACACCATTTACAGGGAAGCTAATGAAATTACTCTTCCTTCAAATGATGAAAACAGCCAGTTCAGCAGTAAATGTCTTGTAGTTTTAAAGTGGCGTTTACAATTAACATTCAAATCTTTTTGCAGCTTTGTTTTTTTAGCAAAGTAGCTTACAAGAACCCAACATCTCTATGAATAAATAAATAAATAAAAAGCTAGTAGAAATCAATTGAACTCATTGTTATATCAAATAATTAAATATGTTCACTAAGGGCCTGTTTTAGAAAGTGAGCCTGCAGCTGCTGCTTCATGAGCACCCAAGTCTGACAGTTAATATGATATTAATGCTGTGACCTGTTATTAAATTTGTTTGTGTATGCCACAATTTGATTCCTTCAGCTCCTATTTGTCTGCTGTGTGTCTCTGAGCAATTCACTTAACCAGACAGTGCTCTGGGAAAATTGGGTCAGGCTTTTCAGTGGTCATCTGAATAAACTGATATCATCTTTAAGATTTACATGAGCCACAACCCAACTACTAATCTTTCAGTTATATTAAAATAATATTTTATTAACATCTCCAGAAAGTCACAACCCTGCTTATCAAAGAATTTCACCAAGTCAAAGAAAAATGGAGAATTACATTCCAAACTATTTGGGAACCTCCATAGCCTCAACCCCCTCGGAATCTGCTGTCTACAGAGGCATTCCATTTACACATGGATACTTATGAACCTGTTTCTTTAAATAAAATTAATGGAGCTTATCAGCAAATTAGATCACATATCAACAATTTATTTATTGATTCTCATATTGATATGGCTTTATATAATTTTCTCAATATAGCTTCACCAGTAACCCCTGTGATTTTTTGTATCCCCAAAATCCATAAAGACCTAGATGACCCCCCATTATGCCCCATAGTTGATGCATGGAATTCCATCACTTATGCCTGTGCTAAACTGGTTGATAGTATATTGAAAAAAAATTTAATTGGTGAACCCCAGATCTGTAAGGACTCTTGGTCCTTTCTCAAATGTGTTAACAATTTGGAATTTAAAGCAGATTATAACTTCCTGACAATTGACGTCAGGCATTTGTATACAATTATCCCACAAGACTTGGGTATGCAATGGGTAACTGAATTTCTGGTAAGTAAAGGAGCACCCTCTGAGGACATTAGTTTGGTGGAAGAACTGTTGGATATTACACCAACAAATAATTTTTTATGTTTTGAGGGTCATTATTATCTTCAAAAGAGAGGGGTCATGATGGGTTCACCATGTGGAGCCAGCTTTGCTAATACTGTAATGGTATTCTGGGAGCGTGAATTTGTTTTTGGAAATTCAACTAAATTCACAACTTTATTTTTACATGCGCTATTTGGATGACATTTTTATCATCCTTAAAGCCAGTATTGAGACGGAATTGAACCTGTTGAAGTACCTTAATGATTCCACACACTTTCTGGAATTTACTTCTCATTTTAATTCGGAAACAATCCCCTTTTTGGATGTGGAATTAAATAAGGATATAGTGAACTGTAAATATTTCTCAAAGATCTATAGAAAGAGTACTTACTCGAATTTCTTTTTGCAATTTACTAGCTCTTAACCCTTACATCAGAAATGATCCGTGGTCAAGGGCCAGTTGGTCAGAGCAGCCAGGATGATGTCATTAGATAACGATTTTTTAAGTGAGTGTGAGAATTTGAGGGGTATATTTTGTAAACGACATTACCCCTTAGATTTGGTGGACCAACTAATTGAAGAAGTACATGGGAAGAGAATCAGAGGCTATTTTTAACCCTAGTCTAACTACTAACATGGGTGGAATGAATGTACCTGAGGGTCCACAATCATTTAGGGGGGATCATTTAGGGAGAACTAGCCATAGCTTGAGTTTCATTACCCCCTTTAGTGTAGACTCTTACAATTTAAGAAATGTTTTCAACAAAAATTGGGATTTTCTAATGGATGACAGTTCCATTAGACTTAAATTGATGGAAAAGCCTATGTGTATATTTAAGAAAGGGATTCATTTCAAGGCTATTTTGGAGTGTAGGAGAACCCCATCAGTGAGATCTCCAGGTATGTATAAATGTGAAGCCTGCCCATATTGTAAGTATATCAACACTAGTAGTACCTTTGTAATACATAACAACAAGTACTATATAAAAGGTAGATTTAACTATAACTCCAAGGGGGTGACATATTTAGTCAAGTGCCAGTGTTGTGAAAGTTTTTATGGAGGTAAAACTGAATGCAAACTGAGGGAGCGTTTATTTGAACATATATACAATATTGGTAAATTGAATCCCCATAAAGCTTTGGCTAGACATGTTTTTTTAAACCTAGGCCACCATTTTAAATTCCAGGTAATTGACCAAATTCTGAAAGATGCACGGTGTGGTCCTTGGTTTTTGAAACTGGAACGTAATGAGTTGTTATGGCAGGTGAAGCTGAATGTGTACAGTTTCCCTGGATTAAATGACTTATGCTCTATTCAATGTTTACTAAAAATGAGGGCACTGGAAAGATAAGTTGCATAAGTACAGCACTTACAGTACTTACAGTACAGTATATAATTTTACTACTTAGGATGAGACTTGGTTGTGTATGAACATGTGATTCAAATGAATGCTTTTTTGATTAGATCAATGATATTTGAAGCAATGATGCAATTTCCTTTTTGGTGCCACTTGATGATGTAGGAGTACTATTTAAATTTGTTAGTGTCTTGAGTTTTATTGTCTGATGAAGTCCAGAATATTATTTTCAGATGAAAGCGCTCACAATATATATTAAATGTTTTAAGTTTTAGTAGTGTACATTTCTCTTTCTCCGCCTATCCTTCGTTTGTGATTTACATATACAGAGAGAGCAGAGAGAGTTCAATGCTGGGTAATAGAGCTGGTGTAAATCCCTAGCAAAAAAAAAAATTTACATGAAAGAAAAGATTGAATGACTGGACTCTACCTAGCCAAATAGTTAAATGTGGAGGGCTGAGTTATAGGAATTCTAAAATAACTCAGTTATGTAAATGATATACTTGAACAGAAAAAATATTTTAGTAATATTAACATTGTATTAGACATATTAAAAGAAACCATTTCGCCAGAAGAAAAATGGCAGATGCATAGTGTAGACCCCAAATGACAAAGCAAGGTAAGGAAACTGGAAGGGGAGGCATAAAAATATTAGGGGACACAGAAATCTTGTTACAATGAAAAGACTAATTTGCATCAGCTATTGCAAAGGAATGGACAAACTGGACCCCCTGCTTCTTATTCACTATAAGTGTGCCTAATCTTGTTACTTATTCAAATAGCATAATTTATTCTATTAATGAAAGCTTGATTTTGTGAAAGTACCTGTGTGGTTGTCTTTATTACTCAGACTTGAAAACACAGTTTTTGCCCTGTCTAATGGAAGTGTATTTGTTTTCTTATTTCTTTAACCTTCTTTAGTGGGATCTTGTATGTGACAACGCTAGCCTGAACAATGCTGGCTCCTCCATCTACATGCTGGGAGTCCTTTCAGGAGCACTTGTGTTTGGAGCTTTGGCAGATAGGTAAGTAAACAGTGCCATGTTTCGCAATATTGGATGCATGAGTTTGTGAATCTTCCTCACACACAAATGTGTATCTATATATCTGTATAACTTTATATGTTTATATGTTGTATACTCTCTATACCTAAGTATTCTCAGTCGTTCAACATACATAATGTCGACTACTACAATGTCGATTTCAAAATGTCAAAACATGGAACATTGACACATACTGTGCATGTTCCGAGGATTACCCTGGAACAGGTTAAACCAAAACCACTTATTTTTTCAGTGGGAGCAAGCCCTCCATGACTCCCCAGTCCCATCCTAATTACGTATGCTAACTCTGAGAATACATAGTCCCCAAGGAAAGGAAATATTCTGCTACCCAAGGATTGTCAGTCTTGTGCACATGCTGACTATCAACCAAATGGTGCTGACCAGACATCAACATTGGGTATGTTTAATAATAGGTAACGCACCCATGTATGTATATATATATATATATATATATATATATATATATATATATATATATATATATATATATATATATATATACACACACACACACACACACACACACACACACACACACACACACACACACACACACACACAAACATATGCATATATGTATGTATATATTTAGGTCTATGTCCATGCATTATATATAGAAAAAGAGAGACGGAGGGAAATATATATATATTCATAAAGGTTTTGTGCATAGTACCAAAATCTGTTTCACTGGCTTCTTTTGGAAAATGTTTCATTTTGGGAAAGATACACATAATGATATCTAGAAAGACTGAGTCTCAGAACAATAAAACTGAAAGATCAAAACTTTCTGCTTGTCAATGATTCACTAAACTGGGGCAACCTAGGTCACACATTGGATGCATTGCAGTGTCAGAGAAAATGGAGAAGAATGTGTTTTGCTCATGTTTTTTTTTTTTTTTACATTTTCCTTCTTCTTTCAGTTTATGTGACCTCTGAATAGGTATATATTCAGATCTGGGGTTATAGGGCTTGCCTCAAGATCAGTGTGGGGTGCAGGAGGCCCCATGCAAAAAGGAAACTGCTTTTGTATCATGTGAGATCTCAAGAGTGTATTACTGTTTAGAAACAGTGACCTCCTAAGGATTAAGACATTTCAGTTTAGATTAGTGTCATTTCAGCTGAGAGACACATGGTTAACTATAGTAAATCCTTTGTTTTTAGTGAGAGTGTCTCATCCAGCAGTAGGGAAGGGAAGTTTTCCTTTACTTCACTGGTTTCTGATATCAGAATTAATATACTTAGGTATACCAGGGGACCACAGGGATTGCCCATCAGAAAAAGTAGTGTTTAATTTCTGCTCATTGTCACAGTTTTCTTTGTTAGTTACAGTGATGATGTTTTATTTCTTTTTTGGACCTACATGCAATTTCATAGTATATTTTCTGGAAATGTTGGGGTACAAACCCCTTTGTGGATAGTGTTAAACAAGAACTGATTTTTTTTTTATTTTTTTGTTTAGTTGTGCTTGGTCCTTGTGGACTGGTTGTGTTTTATTTAGCACTGATTTTGTGTTTTAGTGTTCCATTTCACTCACTGGATTCAGATATCAGTGCAATTTACTCACTGGAATAAGTTGCAATGAAATGCATTTTGAAGGACTGATCTAAACTCTTTCTCTTTGTGTATATGTGTGTGTGTGTGTGTGTGTGTGTGTGTGTGTGTGTGTGTGTGTGTGTGTGTGTGTGTGTGTGTGCGTGTGTGTGTGCGTGTTTGCGTGTGTGCGTGTGTGTGTGTGTGTTTATTTTACATTTGTTTATCAGGAAAGTCCAACTTGGAAAGAAACCAATTTTCAGCAGAGGCCCTGGAGAAACACTCCAGATGCATGTCTTTGTAACATGGGAGGAAACTGGAGCACCCAGAGGAAAACCACACAAACAAATCCCAAAACCTCAAAACTGCGAAATACGAAATTGCGAACACATACACACCACACACAACACATACACTATCCTACCCACACTACATACACAAACACAACAACACAAATCAAAACACCTACACTACATATAAGCAGGGGGCAAGCCCCCATGCACCCCCACACCCACTACTAACTCTGAGATCACACAAACAGGAAAAGACAGCAAACTCACACCCAGACATTCCACAGTCCCTTGCACACAGACACAGACATCACACATATACAAACACCAACACATCCAACACTTACACACTCATACTTTCACCTTCCTACCCTAACCCACACATACAACTTACAAACACATTCACATACATTCAAACTTTCACCCAAAACCCTTATAAAACACTCACTTACCTTAAATCGCACCTAAATCCGCACACAACACCATGCATAGAAAACACAGGACGTAATGAAGCATAAAGCCAATACCATGAATTCGAGATATTCGAATTTGCGATTATGCACTTTTGCTATTTTAAAAATTCGCCTTTATTGTCTCGGGATTCGAGATTTCAGTATTTCGAGATTATAAAGGGGAACTATATATATATATATATATATATATATATATATATATATATATATATATATATATATATATATATAGAAATACACACACACACACACACACACACACACACACACACACACACAGACACACACACACACACACACACACACACACACACACACTCACTCGCATGGTTCCCTATCAGAAGGATGAAATCTCACAAGAGTGAACATCAAAAGACCAAACTGAGAACATCAAAAACCCAGGAGGTCGGGCAGCAAAGTTCTGGATTGTGCAGGATCGAGATGCAGTGAGGATTGGGATTTTGCTCCTTTCCCCACTGCACTGTGATCTCAGAGTTTGTATATATAATCAACAAGGGGGTGTGGGGGGTATAGGGGGGCCTTCCCCCTGCAAAAACTCAGATGTTGTGTTTTTTTTTTCCTGACCTTCTGGGTTTTCAACATTCCTGGTTCGGTCTTTTGACATTCACTTGTATGAGCTTTCATACTTCTGACCGGGGACCCACACATGCACACACGCACACACACACACACACACACACACACACACACACACACACACACACACACACACAAACACACTTTGCTCGATAGAAATTATACAAAGATTAGCACCACTGAACTCTGCAGGTCGCCTCCAGAAATGGAACCATTATCCAGATGAAAGGTGGCCCTGGTGGCCACAGGTGACCCACCACCAGAGGATTTGTCAAGCATTGACTGAAGTAAGCATGGTCTCAATGCCTCTCCTTCCACACCTGGACCTCAGAAATATAACACAATGGGAATAAATGATTTCATACATGTAATACAAACACTAGTAGATGGGTCATATGCAGTATGTGTGAAGATAACTCTGGACTAATACAAATATCATACACATCCCACTGCCAGGACAGTCACTCCCACATATACCTCTCAACTTGCAGACAACTAAAATCTAGACAAAGGCTCTTAAAATATAGGTTCATGTAGCCAAAGATCTGGATGGCTAACTAGTAAGGAATTTGAATACCTAAGAACATAAATCTGCTACTTCCAGTAGGGCTATGGGATACCACCACTCAGACTTACACGTTTAAAAACAATGACAAATTATGCAAAATACATAAAAACTCCTCTCTTAAAATGCTATAAGATCTTGGTCATTAAAGAATATTTCCAAACTGACACCAAAAATGCTGGAATATTGAAATGAAGATTGCTAGCAATGTAAACACAAAATTAGAAATATCATTCTTGTTACAGAGAGCAGTACCCGAAGGCATAAATAAAACAAAAGCAGTTACATATAGCAGCTCCAGCTGTACGGTGTGACAGAGCCTTGTATTGCTGGGTGTGATTAAAAAGTAAAAGTACAAGTGGATCTATTAAAGCATTTTGTACATCAGAATTACTGTGATCAGTTCAAAAATGCTGGTAGAGAACCTTGATAATCAAATAATTTCCCTGCTGTCATCTGCAAGCACTTGCTCCATCACCATTAGTGTCTAAGAGTTTCCATATCTTTTCTGTTCATTCTTATTTTCAAAAGTTATAAAAATGTATTTCTGTTGAAACACTAAGTTAAAAAATACAATAAGCTTTTATTTATATATATATATATATATATATATATATATATATATATATATACCGAACACATATTAAAGCAAATTAAATGTTTTTATATATAATGTACATTATAACACCACCATGTACACCATTTACAAACAATACAATAGAAATCCAGGTAAATTATCATAAAAAATAGTCACATCACACTGAGTGGTGCATGTCATGCAGTAGCAAGCTTGCAAATTAGTTTTCATCAAATGGCTGTGCATGCCATGCCAACCTTCAAAACAAGGGTAAGTGGCAGATTATGCTAATGAAGGCATGCATAAGTGAAATAAATGCTAATGAAGCAATTCAACATTGCACAGCAATTAAGGAACATGTAAAATGCATGTGTGCATTCTGTGGACTCTCTTGGATTCAGTTAAAATGCTCTCTGGAGTACAGCAATGAACACAAAAGAAAATGTTACAGGTTGCTGCTGCTAATATTAACCTGTATGTGCTACAGGCTTTAATACATGGTGCTGCTGCTGCTGCCAGACCTTTGCCAAGAAGGGGAAGGATCTTTAGACCCCATTTGACTTATCAGGGACTTCATGATACAGAAATTGTAGAGCACTGCAGGGTAGACACAGATGCCTTAGGGAAACATGTGACCTGTGTCGTCCTCATCTGAGGCCTCGGGGAAAACATGGAGAACTCATCCAACTGGAAACCAAGGCATGTATAGCATTATGTATACAATTAAACACACTTTTCAGAGACCCACAGGGGATATATTAGGGGTGTCACACAGGCCTCAACCTCCAGATTATTACATCAATTTCTAAATGCAATGCTACAACATGTAAGGGATCATATCCGGTTTCCACATACCTCAGGGGAGAGCACTACAACCATGCAACATATCTGTGCCATAGCACACTTCCCTGAAGTCCTGGGGGTCATCAACTGCACACATACATAGAAATATCCCCCCTCCAGATGAACAGGGCAGGAGGTGCATCAACAGGAAAGGACACCATTCTATCAATTGTCAAGTTGTCTGTAATGCCCAAAGGGTGATATGCAATATGCGTGAAGGTAACCCTGACAGTTTTCCTGAGTCACACATATGATACATCTATAACCTGTATGTAAGATTTTCTATGAGAGATTTCCAAAAGGGCATCTAGTGGAGGATGCAGGTTATGCATTAGAACTTTGGCTCATGACACCCATGAGAAATCCAGACAACACCACTGAGCAAGAATAAAGGATTGCCATGCTCAAACAAGAGATATTATCAAGCTTGTATTTGGCTTGCTCAAATCAAGGTTCCGATGTCTAGACTCTTCTGGTGGTACTCTGTGATACGACCTAGCCAGCTCACCCAAAATACTCACATTCTGTGCCATGTTGCACAATATAATTGCCAGGGGTCAAGAGCAACAAGGACAACAAGTCCAAGATCCACAGTTTCTGAGCACCACATGTAGGGCACCTCATAAGCAAGTATTGTACATCAGTAAGAGAAAACATGGCCCAACTGTACAGGAATGTCAACAGTAACTCATGAGTGACATATGCAACATATTAATCTGCCCAATACTGTGCATCATGTATAAAAGTTGCTGTCTGTTAGGAGTTGCACTTCAAGTTCTATATGAATATGAATACTAATTAGCACACATGTAATACATAAGTATACCCCCAAAAATGACAATGCAATAACAAACCTGATAAGGCTGAACATGTCTAACTTCTCGATAGATAGCAGCATTAACACGAATCAGTTGTAGGAAATGAAAATGTTACCATTTGGGATAGGCTTTGTTGATGTTAGGCATATGCAACAGGCTTAACAATGTTGTTGTTCTAAAATGTAACCTTCACATTACTACTAGTTATATGGAAATGTTATCACATATGTTTACCTTCTCAGAGAAATGTTACTTTAAAGACATGTAACAGCTGAGGATACTTTATATAAAAACTGCTATACCTTCTATATCAACAAAAATAGACAAACGTCAGGCTTCATGCAATGTTATCTGAAATATGTCGTCACAACTGTTTAAAAAATTTATTTGTAAAGAAACATCAAATACCTTGATATGATTTGTATGAAAATCTGAAAAAGTAATGCAATTATGGCATTCAAACAGCAGTATCTCAAGCTGATGAATTCAAATAGTCTGCTCTACAATACAAGTGCCTTAGCACAAGGTTGTGCTTATTTAGTGCTGATTAACCCAACATGTATCAACTCATTACTGTTCATAGGTTCATAGGTAGGTACTAGGCTATCGGCCCAAGGGCCTATGTAAGCAAGGTTCCATAGCTTACGCCACCCAAGAAAGTTATTTTCCTGTGCCACTGTTGGGCAGAGACACAGAAGTGATCCCCGGAGTGTATTTCCTATTTCCCATCCACTCATCAAGATTTTTCTTGAAGAGTGCTAATGAAGAACTTTGCTTGACATAGATGGGTAGCCTGTTCCAGGGTATGGGAAGTCTCTGGGACAGGAATCTATCCCTCCAGCATGTCCTGTTTATTGTGGTGACAAGGTTTAGGTCCCTAGAGCGTGTAGCTCAGATGGATTGGGATTTCTTTAGGTGTAGCATGTCCAACAGATCTGGGTTTGACATAGCTTTATATGTTAGGCAGAGATCACCTCGGAGTAGGCGATATGCTACAGAGTAAAGCTGGAGTTTATTGAGGCGGTCAGTGTAGGGCATTTGTTTGAGGCCAGTAATCCTCTTTGTGAGGTACTTCTGTGGCCTTTCCAGCTGCTGCAGATGTCTTGTGAGGTGCATACCAAAAGGGGCATTGTACTCTATAATGGGTCTAATGAGTGATGAGTAGAGGGCAACGATGACCTCTATTTTCCTAGATGAGAACCCTTTTATGATGAGGTGTGCCACGTCGAAGGACTTCCTGACTACTGTGGCGATGTGACTATCAAAGGAGAGACTACTGTCCACCTGGGTCCCAAGGTCTCTTATCATGCATTCATTGTTAAGTAGATTGCTGCCTATGTGGTAGTTCATGGTTACAGAGTTTTTACCAAAGGGGATGACATTGCATTTTTGGCATTCAGCTTGAGGCCATGGCTCTGACACCAGGCATCTGTCTCAGTGAGGCCCTTCTGTAGGATGTCCACATCATTTGGGGACTTGACTATGGCTCCTAGTTTGCAGTCATCTGCGAACTTCATTAGCCAGAGGCTAGAGAAGTAGATACCAAATAGGAGAGGTCCCAGGACAGAACCCTGTGGTACTCCACTTGTCACTGCTTTGATTTCAGATTTGGAGTCTGCAACTTTTACAGTGTGGTTCTGTCAGTGAGCCATTTGGCAACCCATCTTGTGACGTAGGGATTTATACCTAGTTTAGTGAGTTTAGCTATAATTCCAGAATGAGGGATGGCGTTGAAAGCCTTGGTGAGGTCAAGATAGGCTGAGTGAACCACCTTACCCTCATCCACGGCTTTGGGGACTGCCTCAAAGAAGTCAATCAGGTTCAGGAGCTATGATCTGCCTTTCACAAACCCGAACTGGGTGGGATCCAGAGTTTGGAGGTTACCAATGTCTTTGTTTATGAGTTCCATGATGATACGTTCCATGGCCTTGCAGATCAGGTTCATCAGGCTAATAGGTCGATATTTCCCAGGATCAGTGTTGGCTCCCCCTTTGTGGAGTGGAATAACTATTGCTGTGCACCATTCAGTGGGCACAAAGCCTGATGCTTGAAGCGGTGTTCAGGTAAAATGGTGTGGGGACCTACATGGTGCTGTACAAATGCCGTTGCAGTACAAGAATAAGTATTGAGAAATGGGGCTTGCTAAGGGCTTGCAAGTGTGACTCATTAACACTAGTGCATGAATACTGAATAAATGAGTATTTATCACTCCAGCACTTTGATGCACACTACAGAGGATGTGTCAGGGAGAATAAACTAACAAAATAAATATGAGATTACTTTGATTTACTTAGAAGAGAAAACATTATAATATGTTTCTGAATATGTGTTTAAGAGGTAAACATGCCTGTAAGTACACAGGGTGTAAGTTATGTGAAGTAGATGGAAAACAAACCTATACAAACAAGACATATCTAAATATATGCAAAGCATAATGCCATAACTTTACCAATGCATCAAAATACACATACTGCTCACAGAATAAAGGGAAGAACACACTCTTGTCTTTCATACGTGTCATTATTGTGACATGATTTGTTAGATTAATTGATGCAAATATCAAAAGCATGCATATATGAATTGTAAAATAACAAAAGGAGAACTTGATAACATAGATGTTCCATAAAAGAAGAGTGTTACAATGTTAAAGCTTCAGAATCTGTACTTCACTTTTACTGTAAACAAAAGACTAAGTATCCCAGAACCATGAGTCTAAAATATAACAGAATTCTGTTACTGGAAATCTGAAGAAGCAGTGGACAACTGTGAACATTTTAACTAGCTAATAAAACAGAGTTATATTTTACTCAAATGTTTTTTATTAATTTTTCAAAAAAGATTTATCATATAAGTTATTAATACATTGTCTAATGAATGAAACAAGATTACTAACTATATACAATATTTACAATTGGCCTGAAGATTAATTATAGAATTATCCAATCCAATCAGAATAGTGCCATACAAAATAAAAGAGAATATTTTTTTTAGACCTGTGGTTCTGGGATACTCAGTCTTTTGTTTGTTATTAAATGGAGAAACCAAATTTGTTACCAAACTTGTTCATTTTGTGACTTCACTTTTACTGTCTCATAAACCACTCTCTGTATGTGGCATATACTATTAATCATCCCACTGTTTCATGTTAATGTCATGGTTTCAAGGTTCAAATCTAGAGTGGGTGTTATCTGTGTGAAAATAGGGATCCTTAATGATCACATGTTCATAGTGTAAGAGCAAAGATTTGGAAAATCTTTACACATATGCATATTTCCACTTTCTGTTATTTATTTATTTTTTTGCTTCATCCCTTGTGCAAAGCCTGACATTCCACTGCTGCGACTGTCAGCAGTGATTAGCAGTGACCGATGATTCACTTCACAAGGCAAAACCCCAGAAATTTAATTTAGAATCCTGTCGGTAACACAAATGTGATTAGTGTCATTGCTCCTCCACCAACTCTCTGGACAGTAGCGAATGAAGAAAATGGAGAAGTTGATTACTTTTCTCTGGGGCTCAAGGTATTAATACAGTATGTTTGGTAAAAAAAAAACAGCAGAAGTAACTCAAAGTTCAAATCTTGTTTACAGACAACTTTACTGAGAAGGGTCATAATGTGAATTGTCATGCACTTTTTATAATGAACTGACTGACCCAGCTCTAGGTAATGAATTTTAAATATGTTACCTATATTCTTTGTGAAATTGTTTTAAGCATAGCACTAATCATATTTAATTGAATTTACACTTTCATTCGTATAATGCTAAAAATGCTTAGTAGTGATTAGCAAAAAGGCAGTTGCTATGAAACTTTATTGAGGTTCAACGTTTTAATGCAGTAATGTGTAACAGCAAAAATAATGCAGGATTTGATTCTACTTTTTGGTAACTGCAAGGTACTATTCACAGTGAAACAACACTTTTGCTGTTGGAAGCAACGATTCTTATTAGTAGTAACAAAATTTGATATGCATTATGCAAAAAGTGACATTTACTAAAATGTGAGAAAAGAAGATCAGTAAGATGGTGAATGTGGAAATATTTATAATAAATTCTAGATTAATTATGCATACCTCCCAAGTAATAATCATGACAGGAATACACTCCCTTTAAAAATATGTCATTATTACTTATATGTGGTGTGTCACAATGAGCTTATGTAATCTGCTGTGTGGCTCCTTTCTCAAGAATTGTGATTACCAAAAGGCCTGTTGATGAATAGCATAAATGCAAGTTATCATGTGAAAAACATTGTCAAAAGGATGAGTGTGCCAGGGCAATGCCATAAATGTTTTATTCATTGCTCGACACACCCTTTATTTTAATTATTGTTTTTTTTCAAATTTTTTTGCATTCTGCATTCGTGCACAACTTGATAGTGGGCATTGATGACTGTCAGAAATTACTATCAATGAGTGATAATTCACGTCTGAAGGCAAAACCTCAACAATTTAATTTGGGCTGCCATAAGTATCACAAATGAAACTGGTGCCATTCAGCTTCCAGCACTTTGGACATTTCTGAGTGAAGAAAACACACCTGTTCATAGGTTCATAGGTTGGTACTAGGCTATCCTAGGGCCTATACAAGCCTAGTCATAACAATTCCCTGGCTATTTCTTCCCACACTATTTACTTCCCTGGACCCCTGTCTAGTAGGGTGACTGATGTGATCCCCGGGGTGAATTTCCTTTCTCCCATCCAATCATCAAGGTTCCTTTTGAAGAGGGCCAAAGAGGCACTCTGCTTGACATGTATGGGCAGTCTATTCCAGAGTCTGGGGAGTCTCTGGGTCAGGAACCTATCCCTCCAGGATGTTTTGTTTATTGTGATGACAAGATTTAGATCCCTGGAGCATGTGGCTTTGAGGGATTGCTATTTCTTTAAGTGTAGCATGTCCAACAGCTCTGGGATTGAGATGGCCTTGTATGTTAAGCAGAGATCGCCTTGAAGTAGATGATATGAGACAGAGTATAGCTGGAGTTTTTTAAGGCGGTCAGCATAGGGCATCTGCTTTAGGCCTGTGATTCTTTTAGTGAGGTATTTCTGCAGCCTTTCCAGTTGTTGCAGATGCCTTGAGAGGTACATACCAAATGGGGCATTGTATTCTATAATGGGTCTAATGAGGGATGAGTACAGTGGGACTATGACCTCCTTTTTTCTGGATGAAAAGCCCTTAGAGATGAGGTGTGCCACATAGAAGGATTTCCTGACTGTTGTGGTGATGTGGTTATTGAAGGTGAGACCACTGTCCACCTGTGTCCCTAAGTCTCTTATCACACTTTTGGTGCTTAGTGTACTGCCACCTATGTGATAATTCACGGGTACATGTGATAACTATACATTTCTTGGCATTGAGCTTGAGCCCGTGGCTCTGGCACCAAGCATATGTTGCTGTAAGGCCCATTTGTAGAGTATCCACATTATTTGGGGATTCAATAATGGCTCCCAGTTTGCAGTCATCTGCGAACTTTTTTAGCCAGAGTCCCTTAGTGTTGGCTTGTACTTCAGAGAAGTAGATGCCAAACAAGAGAGGTCCCAGGACTGAACCCTGAGGTACACCACTTGTCACTTGTCTGGAGCTGGATTTGGAGTCAGCAACTTTTACAGTGTGGGTTCTGTCAGTAAGCCAGTTGGCAACTCATCGAATGATGTAAGGTTTAATGCCCAGCTTAGTAAGTTTATCTATGATTCCAGAGTGGGGGATGGTGTCAAAGGCCTTGGCGAGGTCCAGATAGGCTGTGTGGACTGCCTTACCCTCGTCCACGGCTCTGTAGACTGATTTGAAGAAGTCAATAAGGTTCAGGAGACAAGATCAGCCCTTCACAAACCCAAACTGGGTGGGGTCCAGTGTTTTAAGGTTGCCAATATATTTGTTTATAAGTTCCATGATAATACGTTCCATGGCCTTGCAGATCAGGCTTGTCAGACTGATGGGGCGGCAGTTCCCGGGATCCAAGTTGGACCCCCCCCCCCTTGTGGAGTGGGATAAATATAGCTGTGCGCCACTCAGTGGGCACAAAGCCTGAGGTGAGGGTATGATTAAACAGGACACTTAGGTGAGGTGCCAGTTCATTTTGTAGTTCATGTAGTACACAGCCCGGGATGTCATCTGGTCCCATGGATGCTGTATTGTTAGCTTTGGAGAGTGCATTTTTTACCTGTGTGGTCATTATTACCAGAATTTGGCAATCTTCCAGTATTGAGATGGGCCATTTAGGGAGTGAGAGGGGGGTGAAGTTGGCACTGAATCGATCTGCCAGGATATTGGCAATATCCTTGGGATCAGTATATTTAATGCCATTCTGTTGTAGCTCAGACCAGATCTGAGCATTGCCATTTAGATTCTTGACATAGTTATAGATTATCTTTCTCTGTGCCTCAAAGTGTTAATGCAGTAAGTTTGGAGAAACAGCAGAGGTAATGCATGGTTGAAATCCAGTTTGCAGATAATTTTAATTAGGAGGTCAAAATAAGTAGTGTCACTGAAGTTTTATTAGGAATATGGAATGAATTAGAACTATCAAAAAAATAAATCTGCAGCACAGCTTTGTGTAATGATTGCTAAATTTGTCAGCTATAATATGTGTAAAGTATGTTAAGCAGAACAATGATGATAGTTAATTTAAACTACACTTGCATAGGTATAATCTGCACAACACTTATTTTAAAAGAATTATGACTCATCACACAATTATAATTTGTGTAGGACAGTATGTCATGTAAAGCCTGTATGGCACCCACCCCTACATAGTTTACTCAGGTCATGCCATTAAAAGTATATGATATTTATTTACATAAAAAAATATTGGCTTTAACATATAACTCCAGCAGCATTACAAGTGAAAGTGACACATATATAGGCATGCAATAGTTAGATACCCACTAATGTTGAAATTGTTACACCTCAACTTACACCTTAACAATGTTATATCTCTTGGGAATGAATTGCAAAGCATGTCCCTCATGGCTGCTTGATATTAAGTGCTGACTGCAATACTTGTAACTAGTAGCTCACCTTTATACTTGTTTGTAATGCAGTGAACCTTACGAACGTTTTAGCTACTGCAAATTCAGCCTTGCGCTGTCTGCATGAACTAGTACATGACTGCTTTTCATAAATGTTTGTATGTTAACCTAGCTGAGTAGTACAGGGTGAAAGGTCAGGGTGGATTCACATAAATATTTGTTTGCTAATCTAACTGTTTCAATTGTTTAACAAAGTAGCTCTACCCTATGCTTATGCTATTCAAGCAGTGCAGCAAGATATATTGAATATTTAACCTTTACAACCATATAGCTGCCAGGAATGCTGGCAGTTTTATCAGCAAAGTGTACCATGCATTGTGCCTCCTATATTTGTAATGCTAGATAAGTGTATACCCTGCCTATGATTTCCTTGCATTTTATGCTTGTTTTTGCCATTATACCTGCTGGAACTCTTCCTTTCCTTACTGCTAACTGATGATTATACCCCACTTCCTTCCCCTTCATATGACCCACCACTATTATTTTCTTTTTCGTTTTTACAGTTTCACTATATCCATACTGTGGTCACATTTCCCTGCACCAGTGACTCTAGTGTACGATCGGGAGCGCGATCATCTCTCAAAACACCGTATCTACACTACTAAGAAGAATTAAGTGTTTGTCCCCATATAAATGTTTGTACACTACCTATAACTGATATATTTCATTATTCTAACTATTTCAGATGTCGTGGCATGCACACGAACTCCTTTTACTGATTTCTCCTTTCCCAGGCTGGCATTTTAAAATAGGTTGATTTTAGGTCTTTTTCACCCAATTGCAACCCGTTGCCTGTAATTACCTGTGGCAGGCTAGCTGAAACTGATTGACTTTGGTGGAATCTTCGTCTGCCTCTCATTATTCAATCCGCTCCCTTCACCCTCACTGTGCTTGGGCTCACTCTGCTCCCCTACCCTACTCCCATTTTCACCCACCCTGTCTTTCCTTAAATTTATACATCTTAAGCCACACCCTCCACTCTATACAGTTCAGTCACTCCAATCTCCCAATTAAGCATTTCAGACATCTTCCCCAGACCTCATCTCAACACTACTCTCTTCTCAAACCACTACCTAAACCATCAAACTCTAATGTAACTACATAAAAGCAAACTAGTTATACATTATACAGCAAAACCTATTATTCACAAACACTTATTTTTAGTAACAAGCTATAGTAACCTTAACTCCGGCAACTATACTCTCCCTTTTATCTAGCCTAAACAACAATGCTGCAACATGATCCTCTCTAACATTCTCATACTCTCAACCCTTACATTACTTGCACACATCACCTCCTATTACCATACTAAGCCAATATCATTTCAACACCACATCACTACTACTGCACATACTTCAAACACTACATTACTCAAACACTGTATACACCCAGCTCTCTTTCACATAGCAACCTATCACCAAATTGTATTAAAAACCCCACCATAACAGCACTCAAATAAATAATCCTTACTATACAATACGTACTTCACCAAAATCATAAAACTAATTGTACACATTGTCTCCAGGCTATCAGTTAGCGGAGACATGCACCCAAACTCTGGCCCTTCTCATCCCTCTATCAACCATCCCAAGACAAGTACACCCCACAACCTACCTTACCTCTCCAAAAATACTACTGATCTGCTAATACTAACATTGTTATTAGAAGTATACCAAAGCCCATGTTAATCTTTCTCTCTACTCAGCAGATGTAGTACTTCTAACAGAAACATGGCTAAAACCTGAAATCTCCAACAATGAAATTACTTCCCCTAGCTATAATTTAATACACAAAGACCGAATAAACAAAAAGGGAGGAGGTGTTGCAATATTATTCAAAGACCAACTAAATGTCGCAACAATAGACATAATGACTCCAGCCCTAGGTACCGCAGAAATTTTACTTTCTAACCTAAACATTAATACTAGGAAAATGATTAATATAATTGGATGCTATTTCCCACCTAGAAATAATATATCCACCCTTGAGAATTTACTCCACTGGGTATCAGTGACACTCCCCCAAGAAACCATTATTCTAGGTGATTTCAATATTGACTGGACACCATGTAACTCAACTATACCCACTACTCATATCAACCTCCATGGATTCACTCAACTAATCCAATCCCCAACTAGAACTGACAAATCAGCAAACAGACAGTCTATCATAGACTGGATACTATCAAACAAAACATCCCAAATAAGTCAATCCGGCTGCCTACCTGACAGCCTGAGTGAACATTTGTCTACCTATATAATCAGACACTGCCCAACACAAGAAAAACCTACCACCTACCAACAAATACATAGCAAAAGGAACTTCAGCCCATCTAACTTCACCTCAGCACTACAAGCCTGTAATTGGAACCTCATCAAGTAGCTCAACCTTAATGAAGCTGATAGGTATTTCAACTCTACATTCTTGAACATACTAAACTCCCACACCCCCCTCTAGAACCATTAGAATTAAATCTAACTGTGCTCCCTGGTTGAGCAAAGAAACCAAATCTCTGCTTCATGCAAGAGATAAAGCTTGCTCTAATTGGCACAAAACAAAAACAATAAATGCAAAACAAACATACCTAGAACTCAGAAACAAATCCAAAAAAATGATCAGAACAGACAAAATAAACTACTACTATCATAGCATGCAAATGAAACATTAACATAATCCTAGACAGTTCAGGGCAGCTATAAATGTTCTTCAGCCAGGAAAATCTAGGACCCCTACTGCTACTACTACAGACACCTCATTAGATATTGCCACCCAATTTAACAATTTTTTTACGGAATATATACTAGCACTAGCAAAATCTCAAAGCTCCCCTGACCCAAATGACAAACACAAACACCTTACTAATGAAAGCAGCTTTACCTTTCAACCTGTTCCTGTAATCTTCATTAAAAAATTACTCAAAAAACTAAAACCAACCACAATGGCTGTAGATGAACTTCTGGCAGAATTTCTAAAAATAGCTGCTGACGCAGTAGTATATCCAGTAACCATCCTAATCAACTGTTCACTCTCAGGAAAACTAGTCCCTGACCTTTGGAAGTTCTCCCATATTATTCCCCTCCATAAAGGGGGTAACTTAAAAGAACTAACAAATTATCGCCCCTTAGCTATACTGTCACCCCTCTCAAAAATGCTGGGAAGGTATATTCACATACAAATTATGTAACACCTCAATGCACAACAACTGATCACTAACACTCAACATGGATTCAGGCCTCACCACAACATAACCACTGCTCTCATGCCTTTCACTCACATAGTTAATAGGCATAGAAATTATGGTAAATACATCTCAGCCATTTTCCTAGACCTTTCCAAGGCTTTTGATACTGGTTAATCCTAACAAGTTAATTAAAGCTCTGTCAGAACTAAATCTTAGCCATTTCACTATCACATGATTTCATAGTTACCTAACAAGGAGACAGGCAAGTATTTAAATGACACCAGGAGCTATCACCCTTGCTCCCTGTAACAAAAGGGGTACCACAAGGCTCCATTTTTGGACCTTTGTTGTTTACTATATTCACAAATAAGCTTTACATCTCCACTCTCCACTTCTCAGTCATCTAGTATGTAGATGACTCCACATTAGTCTGTGCCTCCTCTTCCCTCCAAGAACTACACCAGCAAACTCAAGAATCCTTTCTCCCTGTTGAAACTGGCTCACTAACCACCAGCTAATACTCAACCCAAACAAAACAGAACTTCTCTTCCAACCTATGCAACATATCAGTCCTGAACTAACATTTAACATCATATCCAGTAACAAAACTATCATATCTCCTGATACCCACACAAAGCTTCTTGGGGTTGTGATTGAGTGTAACATGAAATTGGACATCCATATCTCTCACACCATAAAGAAAGTGCACAAAAACTAGGTACTCTATATAGAAATAAACAGTTCGTAACAAATATTGCTAGGGCCACTATTGCACACACTCATCTCATCTCTACACTACCATATGCCCCTCCAGTCTTCACCAACCTTAGAAAATCCGACCAAACCAAACTAGAAGCATGTTACAGTATAACAAAAATCACCAAATTTGTACTAATACTTCCTACACATCATACTGCCGTCTAGCTCTCAAACAGCTCAATTGGCTTGAACTTCCTCACCTACGTCTATACAATCAACTTACCATGTCACATAAAATTCTATACCATCCCGAGAAAACCCCTTCTCTCCAAGACCTAATAATTCCATACTCCCATACCAGAAACCTCCGCTGTACTAACAAACTTTTCCTCAAAATAACTAAAGACAATAATGCTTCTAGTTCATCCCTGTACTCTAACACAGTTGCCAAACAATGGAATAAACTTCCCCTCTCATCACAGTTATACCTTTCATACATCAATTCAAATAAATCCTTAAAATTACATTTACTGAACTCATGGCTCTGCAACGTGACAGTCCAGGTTAATACTAAGACCACTCCCTTCTGTCACTCTATCTCCTCATCTATCACACCTTCATACCATACTTCTTCTCTCCTCGTATCTCTTATTATTATATCCACCTGTCCCTTTCCCTTGCTTGATTTAATAACAGCTGCCAAAATGCACAACTAATACCTGAACACAAATTAAAGGTCATGCTGTTAAACGCTAGGAGTCTAAACATGAAACTGCACTCATTCCAAGCATTCCTAACCCTGTAAAATGCTGATATCAGGGCAGTCACATAAACCTGGTTCAAAGATGCGGAGAGGACACCAGCCTTACCTGGTTACTCATCCTATCATACATTCAGACCCCAAACTGTGGTTAGTAAAGCCAAAGGAGGTGGAGTTTCAATATACATTAAAGACATACACACCTCCAGGCTGGTCAAACAGTATGACACACAGGAGACGCTCCAGGTGCAGTTAACCATTGACAAGACCCCTATTCAAATCATAGCTAGCTACTGGCCCCCAAATCTGACTCAAGATGCCTAATCCACCTATTTGGACCAGTTCATATCTATCAAGATGCAACCCTTTACCCTGATCCTGGGTGATGTTAACTTCTCAAACATAGATTGGAAGAACTACTGATACCAGAACACAAATGCCCAGAGATTCTTTGATTTTGTCAGTGCAAATGCCTTAGAACAGCTAGTTGATACCTCCCACATGAGGTGATAATATCTTAGACTTGGTATTAACCAACATGAATAACCACTGCAGCATCCTATAGTATCATTTTCCCTGGTAAGATCTAACCACAAAGCAGTCACTTTCGAAGTCACCATCTCCCACAACCCCCCTCTATCTAGGATCAGACATAAAAACTTCTCCAAAGCTGATTACAGCCTCCTGAGGAAAGGTATAAACAGCTTCACAGCCCCCTCCCCCTCTGTAGGAACTGGCACCAATAGCCAAAACTACACCAAAGCACTATGCCAGCATTTATATATATGCATGGAATCAGAAATACCTGACAGCACTAAATCATCCTTCGCAAGGAAGAGTAAATCTGTCTGGTTCATAGGTTCACAGGTGTGTACTAGGCTAATGGCCCTGAAGTCTTTACAAGATTAGCCCATAGGATTACCCTGGCATTATGCCACCCGACCTTAGCTCCCAGTGCCGCTGTCGAGTAGAGTGACTGGAGTGATCCCCAGGGTGAATTTTCTATTTCCCATCCACTTGTCAAGATTCCTCTTTAAGACGGCCATTGAGGTGCTTGGTTTGACATGTATAGAAAGTCTATTCCATAGCATGGGCAGTCTCTGGTTTATGAACCTGTTCCTCCAGCATGTTCTGTTGATTGTGGTAATGAGGCTAAGGTCTCTGGAGTGTGTAGTCTGGTGGGATTGGGATTTCTTTAGATGTAACATTTCTAAAAGAACTGGGTCAGATATGGCTTTGCAAGTCAAGCAGAGATCACCTTTAAGTAGGCAATATGAGACAGAGAATAGTTGGAGTTTTTTGAGTCTGTCCATATAGGACAAGTGTTTAAGGCCTAGGATCCTCTTTGTGAGGTACTTTAGCAGCCTTTCCAGTTGTTGCAGGTGTCAGTGAGGTACATGCCAAATGGGGCATTATATTCGATGATTGGCCTAATGAGTGAAGAGTAGAGGGACACAATGACCTCTTTCTTCCTGGATGCAAAACCCTTAGTAATGAGATGTGCCACATAGAAGGACTTTCTGACCACAGTGGCAACGTGGTGGTCAAAAGAGAGGTTGCTGTCAACTTGTGTACCCAGATCTCTTATAATGCCTTCTGTGTTCAGTGGACTACCATCAATGTGGTAATTCATGGGAACCAGGTTTTTCCCAAAGGGGATGATGACACATTTTTTTGGCATTGAGCTTAAGGCCATGGTTCTGACACCAGCTGTTGGTCTCAGTGAGGCCTTTCCGTAGGATGTCAACATCACTTGGGGAGTTAATAATAGCTCCCAACTTGCAATAGTCTACAAACCTTGTCAGCCAGAGTGTCTTCGTGTTGGCCTGGACCTCAGAGAAGTAGATACCAAACAGGCGAGGATCCAGGACTGATCCCTGTGGGATTCCACCTGTGACTGGTCGGCAGTCTGACTTGGAGTCAGCTACTTTCACACTGTGAGTTCTATCTGTGAGCCAGTTTGCAACCCACCTATTGATATAGGGATTGATGTCTAGCTTAGTGAGTTTTTCTATGATTCCTGAGTGGTGAATGGTATCAAAGACCTTTGTCAGATCAAGGTAGGCTGTATGAACCACCTTGCCTCCATCCACAACTCTGGTGACTGACTCAAGGATGTCGACCAAGTTGAGCACGCATGATCTACCCTTCACAAAACCAAACTGTGTGGGATCCAGAGTTTGGATATTCCCTATATCCTTGTTTATTAGGTTCATGATGATGCATTCCATAGCTTTGCATATTAGACTCGTCAGGCTAATTTTATTTTATTTATTTTATTTTATTTTACATTTGTTGACCGGGATAGTCCAACTGGATGCATGTCCATTTTCAGCGGAGGCCCGGGGAGAAAAGCTCCAAGGGTAAGCAGATACAGCATTACATAATACCAGCATTACATATTACAAACTGGTTATTTACAGTGATTACATAAGTAAGCAAGTTAAACAAATTCCATAGGTTAGAGTTAATCCCAAGCGTAAATCAGTATTAAATTAAATTACACAGTAAACTGGTTAACAGATTTTTTTGATACATTGACATAGCCAGTTAAGTGCCAAATGTTATTTGAGTCTAGTTTTAAATTTACCTAAGGTAGAAAGTAAGGTAATATCAGCTGGAAGAAAGCTCCAGGGTCTACTTACAGAGTTTGCAAAGAGAGAGTCACCGGCTGTGTTATTAATTTTGCTAGTCTGAATTAGTAGTTTGTTAGAGGATCGAAGTGGTCTAGGATTGTTATAGGGGCTGATAATATTTTTAAGTGCAGGAGTACTGTCCGGATTATAGAGGATTTTATAGGCCATAATCAGTTGGTTATACTGGATTAAGCTGGGTAGTTCAAGCCACCCAAGCTGATTTAGATTGATGCAATGATGTGTCCTAAAAGGCAGCCCAGTGGCAAACCTGGCAATGTGGTTGTAGCAAATTGACAGTTTGTTAAGGACAGTCTTGTTTAAATTTGAGAGTAGAGGGGATGCATACAGAAGGGTTGAAAGAAGGTGAGAGCGAGCTATGGCAATTTTAGCTGGAGGCGTTAGGAAGGCTTTTATTCTGTAAAGTGACCCTAGTTTTTTTATTGATGGTTTTGATAGTTTGGTTAACATGTAGGTTGAATTTTAGATTATTATCTATGATGACACCTAATAGTTTTGTAAAGGGGTCAGGAGAGATTATTGTGCCATCATTTGAATTTATGGTAAAGGTGAAAGCGGTAGACCTACATGTTGGTGAAAATAACAGCATTTTAGTTTTTTGGGGATTTAGGATCAATGTTCAGAAAGCCAGTTTTCTATTGTATTAAAGGTGGTCTGGGTAGCTGACCATAACTCTACTGGAGATGTGGCTGAGCAAATCAGAGTAGAGTCATCAGCATATTGGATACAGCTGACTTTTGGGATGACAGTATAAAGGTTGTTAATGAAGATGGAGAACAGCAAGGGCCCTAGTATAGAGCCTTGTGGTACTCCAAGGGTGTTAGGTAGAAGATTAGAGAGTTTGTTCTGCCAGAGGACAGCCTGCTGTTGACCATTCAGGTAGGACTGAAACCAGTGAAGGGCTCTAGTATCTATACAGAATGTTTGCAGGGTGTGGATTAAAAGTTGTTGATCAACCATATCGAATGTCTTGGAAAGATCCAAGAAGAGGGCTGAGGATATATAATTATTGTTGCGATTATGGTTTATGGTGTTGGTAAAGGCTAGAAGGGCTGAAGTAGTGCTGTGATGAGGACAAAAGCCATGCTGAGTGTCTGTCATAAGGTGATTCTGGATTAGGTGGTGCATGAGTTATCTGTGAATACATTTTTCCATAATCTTTGCAAGTAGAGAGAGTATAGCTATTGGCCTATAATTGGAGAATTCAGTTGAGCTTCCTCCTTTGTGAAGTGGGATTCCATAAGATATTTTCCAGACGGTAAGAATTTTAGCTTCAACTAATGGGGTGATAGTTCCCAGAGTCTGTAGTCACTCCTCCTTTGTGGAGAGGGATGACTGTAGCAGTGTGCCATTCAGTAGGGACAAAGCCTGAGGAGAGGCTGTGATTGAGCAGGGCACACAGATGAGGTGCTACTTCACTCTGTAGTTCATGTAGGACATAGTCAGGGTGCACATCTGCAATAAATAAACACTATAAAAAAGGAAAAAAAATGCTGTCCAAGGCCAAGAAGGAGCAGGTGCCCAATTGGAAGCAATGTCTCCTTAGCCTGAACAAGCAAATAAGAGCACTAGTGAAATCCTCCAAAGCAAACTTCGAGTACAAATTGGCCACAACTACAAGAGACAATCATAAGGCCTTCTTCACATATGTCCAGAACCTCAAAGGAAACACCCAGATCTGTTCAGAAAAGGTGGTCAAGGTCACCAAATATACAAATGCAGTAGATATAGCAAACCTGCTGGCTGACAGAATCAGTGAAAACTTTACCCCTCTGTCCCCTCCATCAGTAAATCAGGACATCCCCAGTACCTGCCCCATTCCTCTTATATCTAGGGAACAGGTCACCACTGCTCTCTCTCAAAGGCAAAAAATACAGCCTCCATGGGACCCAATAATATCTCAGGCTGCATCCTATGTGAACGCAGGCAAAAACATGCAGCACCATTAGGCACTCTATTCAACCAAAGCCTGAGTACTGGCTTCATCCCAGCTGAGTGGAGGACAGCCACTGTCATCCCTTTACACAAAGGTGAAGTGTCCACCAGTCTGGGAAATTATAGACCCATCAGCCTAACTAGCTTGATCTGCAAAGCCATGGAATGGATTATCATAGACCTCATTAACAAGGACATTGGCAACTTCCAAACACTTCATCCCACACAGTTTGGCTTCGTCAAGGGGAGGTCATGTCTGCTAAATTTTGTTGACCTCATTGAGACAGTCACCAAAGCCATGGATGAGGGGAAGATGGTGCACAACACCTACCTTGACCTGGCCAAAGCCTTTGATACTATTCCTCACTCAGGCATAATAGATAAATTCTCTCAACTAGGCATCAATCCATATGTTACCAGATGGATAACAAATTGGCTCACTGATAGAACCCACGTGGTCAAAACAGGGGAAACCACCTCAAGCAGTAGACCAGTAACAAGCGGCGTACCCCAGGGTTTGTTCATGGGGCCTCTGTTATTTAGGATTTACTTTTCTGAGGTACAGGGCAAAACCAGTGGCCTATGGCTGACCAAGTTTGCAGATGACTGCAAGCTGGGTACTGTCATCAATTCCCCTAGTGATGTGGACATCCTCCAGGAGAGTCTCAATCAGACAAATGACTGGTGCCAGAAACATGGCCTCAAACTGAATACCAAAAAATGCATCATCATCCTCTTTGGGGAGAGTGACATCCCCACAAATTATCACTTTAATAACAATGTCCTAAGCATGCAATCAGTCATGAGGGATTTAGGCACCCTGGTTGATAGCAGCCTGACTTTTCACCACCTTGTTGCTTACATTGTACAGAAAGCCTTCTACATGGCCCACTTCATAAGTAAGGGTATCTTATCCAAGGACAAGGAGGTCATAACATTCCTGTATTTTTCCCTTATAAGGCCCATTATTGAGTACAACACCCCTTTCGGCATGTACCTCGCTGAGCACATGCAGCAGCTGGATAGACCACTGTGATTCCTCACCAGGAGAATCCAGGGCCTCAAACATCTACCATACACAGCTAGGCTAAAAGCCCTATCCCTCTACTCAGTTTCATACAGACTCCTCAGAGGTGACCTCTGTCTGGCGTACAAGATGATCACAGACCCCACCTTGATGGGACTGCTGCATATCAACAAGTCAGGCTCCACTCGAGTAACCTGCATGTGCAGCCTCAACCTGGTCTGTGACATCAACAATACTTGGTGGGACATATTTTTGTCCCAGAGACTCCCCCATCTATGGAATAGACTCCCTCTCCACCTCAAGCAGTGTACCTCTTTACCCCTTTTTAAGCACAACCTGGATAACTGGATGGGAAACAGAAACTATACTCCTGGGATTCCACCCGTGTCCCTGCTGGACAGGGGCATTGGGTGCTGATTTGTCTATGCATGGGCTAAACTCTTGGCTAGGCTTATAAGGGCCTCAGGTCCAATAGCCTAGTAACTTCCTATGATCCTATGACCTCCTATCATCTGTTGAAACTATTATGTTATGTCATATATTAACTACTGCTGGTTGTCATTACTATACTGTACTGTGTGAATACAAATTGTAATCTAATACTGTGCATGAATTCAAATCGTAAACTTTTATTATATCTGTTGACATTACTTGTGGAGCTTTTCTCCCCAGGCCTCTGCTGAAAAAGGATGCATGTCCAGTTGGACTTTCAGGGTAAACAAATGTAAAATAAATAAATAAAATAAATATCTGCTGTGGTATAGGCATATTATTAGTCATAGGTACAGTTCCCAGGTAGTATTACTTATAGATTATATTTTGTATGTCCCACCAACCCATTATGTACCAATACATAACATTTTACCTCTAAACAACACAGATTGTAACTAACAACATACACCATTTGATGATTTAACAGTGGAACATGTGTAAATACAGTTAGCTTCACACATGACAATGTCTCACTTTCATATTTAACATCTCCAGTGTATTTTTAAGGAATAATTCCTAATTTCTCCACAAGGTCATTTTTGTGCTTTCAACTGTGCAACTGCAGCTGGCAAGGTTGTCTGTCATTGTACATAGGCTGGCACATGAAAAATCTGAAATGGACACCAATAAAGAGCCACAGTTCTAGGTGTCCTTCAGAAAACAAAGCAAATGAAAGTGAGGGTGTTGCTCCATTTAGAGCCCAATGGTGGTGTGAAGAGAGTCCATGATATTTATGGTACTTAGTAAAGCACTACAGCCATAGGATTCCAGAGAAGAACTATACCAGGTCTCAGTATAAGGTTGAAGCTTGGAACAACTTGGCCAAGGCTGTCGCCAATATAACTGACATTCCATGCATTGGGAACAAAGTTGTCACCATTATAGTTTCATGAAGAGAAACAAATGGGACCTCCTGGGCTGATGGGAGGTAGAATTAAGAACTGTGAAATACCATTGAGTTGTGTAAATATACTGAACCATTAGCAGCCAAGCACTATACCATGCAATGGCCAGGCTATACAGGTATTTGTGGTGTTTCTTAGCTTCTCTTTCTTGCTCAGTGCAGCTGCAAAGGACATTGCTAAGGACATGGAGGCATATCAGGAATGATTGACATGCCTTAGAGAGGCATGGAGTAAGTATGGATCAGGTAGGAATCCAAGCAAGATCATAGTACCTTTGTAATGTAGTTAATCTTGCCAAATTTCAGGGTATCAGTCATTGTGAGCTTCAGTAGGCATACCTATCCTTCATATCAAGCATCCATGCCTGCTCCAATAGCTCTTGATCATTGCCTTAGGCAATAAGTATATCATCTTAGCCTTGCGCGGGTTCAATTCCCAGGAGCAAAAATTCTGTTTTATTACACAAACGTATGTAAAAATTATTTACTGCAATATTAAATAACCTTAATTATTCGATTTTTGTAACTGAAAGTATATACTTGGAATGCATATATTTGATATGCCATAGTCACCTTAGTATTTCCATATTATTTATAATAGCACTCAGATTGATGTATTTTATGACACATCATATCTGGATGCATCAAAGGTTAACACAGTTATCAGTTATATTTGCTTATATCTTGAAATATTAATCTGACATGACATTGATGTTATTTTCTATGTTTTCTTTCCCCAAACATATCTCTCTTTTCTCTCTCTCTGTCTTTTAATATGTGTGGAAACACTGCTGCTGCCACATAGATGATCATCAGCACAGGGAGGTAGACAGACCACTGTGGCTTGGCCCACCATACCTCCACAGGTGACTGCAATGACATGACCACAGGCAGCACAGACACCCAGCACATCTGGGTCACAATCTGACAGTGATGCCTCCACAACTTCTGTACTACCTGCTCCAACTGCATCAGGTAGCTCTGCCCTGGCTGCTGCTGCAGTGGAACCTACTGGGAGTAGTACTGGAGGTAGCAATTTTGTCACCCATCAGGAGCTGACAATACTGGTGTAGGACATCATAGAGTGGGACCTTTGTGCTCAAGATGGCAGGGTAGAAAAGGTCCAGTCAATGCCTCATCCAGCACTGACCCAGGGATTTGTGACATGAGGCAGTGATGATGGTCCTGAGGGAAAGGACTAGATTCTCACTGTGCTGAAGCTGGATGTGAATGTACCTCCAGTGTCTCATGCCTATCCCCAGTAATGGTGTCCCCAACCTTTTCCTGTCCATCACCATCCCTGTCTGTCTGTTTGTACCTGCTCACTAATGTACCTGACCTATCTTACCCTCTTTTACCTAAAACCTTTTTGCAACCATCCTCTCTCAAATAAAAAAATACATCCCATATGTAGTTCTCCACTTCACTTATGTGTCTTATTGATTGCTTGACACACTTGATTTGGTCCAACTGGCCATACATTATTCTGTTGTTGTCACCCAGTCATCATGTGGTGACTACCCAAATTCATCAAATTCTTGCTACAAGTATGCATTTATATTGTGAAGAAGTGAATAGCCATGGTGATCTCCCATCACCATCTTGCACATTCCTTTACTCCTCCCCCTATGTTCTACTATCTGCCTGTCCCCCATTTCACCACTGTCCTACCAACCCCTTTTTCACATGTTTAATCTAGTCAGAAAAAAGCCTTCAGTTTTTGCCCTCAGCATTTGCGGGGAGCTTGACATCATACAACAATGCTGAGTGACAGTAAATAGTGCTTCATATCCTATGTCAGCACTATTTACTGCACTATCTTTGCATTAATGTGCTTAGCCCAATACCACTATAGAACTACAGACTGATAGCACTATTGTGAGACAGTTACTCTTAAATGATTATTAGGCTGCTGGATGTAAAGTAAATGTGATATTATAATTTTTATTACTGTGATGAAGCCTGATACCTACATTCTCCCTTGCTTCAGTCTGTTGTCAATGTCCCCTCACATGTAGGATTTTAAGTTTGTGAAATATGAGTTTAAGCATGACTTCCTTTGTGGTATGTTGAGATAATGCTCAGGTCTGTAGACTGCTTTTTGCATACTGGTAGGGATTCAAATCCAAAAGTATATCAAAACATTATTTAATTTTTATATATTGCTATCATGAATGTAACTGTTGGCTACATATGTTATTAATGCACTATTATCCTGATTAAGTCTTGCACACGTTTTTACTCTCCTACACCTGCTTACTCCATATTTGAAACACGTTATTGTACAGAGCATGGCAGAATAATTATGATGACAACCCTAAGAGTAACAAACCACAAAGATATGCCAAAATGGCCCATAAAGAAAACTTTTTCTATGTCTCTATCCCTGTCTACCAATCTCACCCTCCCTTCCCTTCTTCTGTCTCATCATTCATTGTCCTCAGCATTTGGATGATGCCTAGCACTGAGCAACAATAGTAACTGATAGTAAATGGTAGTTCACAGCTTATGGCAAAAACTGCTGAGGTTGAAACCTGCATTATCTATGTATTGTGCATAATTGTGTATTTATTATTATTATTATTAAGGGGCAGGCTATAAGAATAGCCAGGATGACAACTAGGATAAATGATGTGATAAGAGAGTTTGAATATTTAAGGGATATGTTCTTAGAGAGAGGCTATCCTGAACATTTTATTGACCCTATACTTACAGATGTTCTTAGAAAATGGGGTGATACTTATATATCTTTATTAGGTACTGGTGGTGATAGTATTAATAACAAAGTAAATGACACGGATGTTCAGTACCAACCTAATTTCCAACAGGCTTGTATAATACAATGCAGTCCCTTGTATTCCCAGATCAAGGGAATATTGATAAAGAACTGGAACATCTTTAAAACTAATAGTGAGATATTTTGAATATTGGGTGATAAACCCATATTTTCCACTAAAGTAGGACCTAATATAAAATCATTATTGGAGACAGGTAACGCCTCTAAGAATATGCAGGAGAAAAGGGGTGGAAGTAAGCCTTGTGGCAGGTGTTCCTATTGTTCCTATATACTGCAAGACAGCTCTATTGCCATTGGTAATCAAAACAAAAGTTATGTTTTTTTAAAAAGTGGCAACTGCTGCTCTAGCAGATTGGTATATATAGCTAGGTGTAACACCTGTACTTCGTTTTATGTAGGGAAGACAGAAAGAATGTTTAAGACCAGGATATATGAGCACCTTTATGATATCAAAAACAAGAAAGATACCAATGCCCTATATAAGCACAGTATTTCATGCACTAATTTTTCATGTTTTAAGTTTGCCATTCTTGAATTTGTAACTGTTGAGGTGAGAGGTGGAGACTGGCAAAATGTGCTACATAAAAAGGAGCTTCTATGGCAGTTAAGATTAACCGCTGATTATCCACCAGGACTAAACGAGCAGATGACTATAATGCCCATTCTTAAGGAGAAGGCAGATCTAGTCTAACAACATTAATATATATTGTAGGAATTTTTAAAGTATAACTAATTATAAAGTGATATATTTTTCATGTAATGAGTTTATTATGCAATTGACTGTTGTATACTATTTTTTGTGGTCAGTGGGGCTTTTGAGTTTAATGTTTCAATTTTAACTGTGTAAAAAAATACTTCAGTTTGAATTATTTATATATTCATGAGCAGTGATTTTTCATTGTCAGAATTGGTTGGATTAGAACCAATGACTAACTGGTATTGTGTATTTAAACTTGAATTTTGAATGATTCTCTGTTCTGAAGAAGTCATACTTGTTGATGAAAGCGCTTAACATTGTTTTATTATTTTTATAATTCATTAAATAGTACTGTGGACTCGCAAATTTGGTGCTCTTTATTTTATTTAGTTATACATCCTATGCATACTGATATACATAATGACATTCATACATACATAATCCATTTGTCATGAGTTGTACCTTGATTTATGTGTACGTTCACATGTCACATGACCACAAGCTGCACCTTACATATACGCATATCACATCTGCTATCGTTAGACAATGGTTAGTATGTAAATCAGATCATTATTCTGTTTATCTTGGTCAAGGTGACACGTGTATATATCATGCCCTTCTGGAATCTGCTGCATACATACACAGCATGTATGAACTGTCACAAACTTTCTACCCTTCACAACTTAGAGGTTGGTGCCATAAATGCTTTTTCATGAATTAATACTAATATTGGAATACTTGCACAGGTGTCCATCAGTATTTGCAGATTGTCACATATGTTCACACTGCCATAACAATGTCAGTAATCTGTCCTTCGTACCATAAGGCACTGAAAGGCTTACAATGCCTTAATCTGTATGGCGGTTCTATTCTCAGTCATGTAGATATAATTTATTACCTTTGGTCACTCGCACAGTATACGTTACAATGGCGGAGTAGTTCCATACACCTGCAATATGGGAGCAGCTTAGTATTCTCGATATAATCATGTGAGTGCAACAATTTCTGAGCATACCTCAGGAAATGTACATTAAAACATACAGTTAGATTTTATAACTGTATACATTATTCTATTTACATTAATATAAAACACATGCTTTGCACACAGTTTTAACTTTACAATAGCCTTTCTATGGTTACAAATGACAGCAAATGACAGTAGCAAGTCCCTGTCTGAAGTGCATAGGATAAAAGCTTGAGAATGAATACACAACTGATGTGCAATACCTGCAGTACATGCAATATCCCCTACTGTATCTATTTTCCTTGCTATTCATTATCTCAGCTCTGCTCTTTAAATGCATTCTGTATGTATCACATTTACTTCCCTTTGTTACACTGTAGCTGTATCTTTTCAATATCATTTCGCATCATTTCCTTTTTATCATGTAAGCGGGTCCTTAAGTGGACAGGATTAGTTGTAGAGTGAAAATAGATTTAATTATGAGTTTGTACACTAATCTATTTATAGCTAGCTACAATTTCCTTGTTAAGCTTCCCCTGCCTATTAATTATGTCATTCAAGTTGCCTTTAACTTGTATTGTGCTGTCTGCACATACTCACTTGCAGAGGTTGCATGCATATGCAACCTATTGTTTACCTTGTGTGTTAGAACATCCGTACACTTGTTTGTGGCCACAAACTGGTGATATGGACATGAAAACGTGTTGCTGAACATTTAGGTTTGCTTAGTAGCTTGTATAGTCAGTGAGCACTGCTGCGTGTCATACTAACACAAATGAAGCATGTAGGCTTAGCACAATGGGTATACACATGTTAATGACTCTCTGTGAGTATTTAATATTGTTGAGTAAATCAAGAACCCAATAAACAAGGAATTAGCTGTGTTATCTCTTAGGAGATATTTCATAGGTGGAAAAACCTA
>NC_056727.1:1113712602-1113715102 GCF_019279795.1 Protopterus annectens
ACAACAAGGTATGCATGATAAATTTTGCAATTGCAGTTTTTTAATGTGTAGTACTATGCATGCCAAAGGGGTTATAGGGCATATGTGAGTAAGCAGACAATGTTGGAATGCATTCCTGCTTTCATAGGTTCCACTGGTGGAGGGTCCAACACATCAGAGCAGCATAGGACTGACATTTAGCAGAATGTCTGTAGCAGGCAATGATGGTAGCATGCAACTAGCATGATCTGATCACACAGTGGCACTGTCCACAACATTCGAGAGGAAGTGGTTACTCACATTTACCATTGCACAGGCCCCTGTTCCTGTAGATGTACAGGCTGAGCATACAGCCTCATAATGGCATTGTGGACATTTTCTTTCATAGTGTACCTTACAGGCTGTACCTTTGTCCCATTTGGAAACAAAATCTGAAATGTATACAGAGTCTGACGTGTATAGACCTACCATAATGGATAGACACATATAGAAAGAGAGGATTTAAGCATTGCAATGACTCCAGGAAAATATGAAAAATCAGTTTCAGGCTTACACGTACTATTTTTAAAAACTCTATTATGTTCTCAAAAATAATAAAAAATATTAGATCCTATCTCCCAACATGACAAAGAGTTGTCACTGAAAGTACAAGAAGAACAAGAAGGCGAGTGCAGCATTTTCTCTCTCTCTCTCTTTACATATATGTATATATTTATATATATATATATATATATATATATATATATATATATATATATATATATGGATCTAGGACTGTTGAATGAAAGTTCAATAGTCCGATTCCACAATAACCAAACGCACTTTAACAAAAGCACTTCCACTGAAAAAGCGCTTTCGTTAAAGTCCATTCGAAAAAAAAAAAAACAATAAATCTGATTTTATTCAGGGGGGCAAGCCTCCCTGCACCCCCCATGTGGGGGGTTTTGCCCTCCACACACCCCCCTACTTTTATATTCTCACTCCGAGGTCGCACTACAGTGGGAAAAAGGGAATTCTCCCTTAACATCACCATAGTGCGACCGGCATAACCAGCATACAGAACCGAAAGTGCTGCTTCGGAGAACAGCACTTTCAGTTATGTATGTTCGGTGATTTCTGCTTCAGCAGAAAGTACCGTTGGGGATCTGTACGGATCCCATATATATATATATATATATATATATATATATATATATATATATATATATATATATATATATTTATTGAGAGAGAGAGAGAGAGAGAGAGTTCAGGGGTGTGAGCACAATTGTAGGGGTGCAGGGGGGCTAACCTCTCCAAAAAAAATGTTTGTCAACTTGGGAGCATTGAGGTTGACTTCTCAATGTTTTAGATGTGTGGGTTTTAATAATCGTGATAATTAACCCAGACATAATTGTTCATAGTAGACCTTTCAGAATGGTCCACTTCACTCATATAAGATGTTAACACCTGACATTGTGGTATTACATTTTAAATAGTCTGATCATACTTTGAGCTTCAGATTCTGAAATTTACAAGCACAAATATAAGAAATAGTGACATTGGAGAGCTGTTACTTGTAAAAGGGAGAAAACAGCAACTTAGGCTTGGAACCCTTTAAGGTGAGTAGCCTGAATATGATGTTCTCTTTAAAAATTAAATTAAAGCTGAAATGTTGTAAGTAAATTTATTGTATTCAGATGTAACAATTTCGATTATTTTAATACTGGTATTTCAGTTTTAGAAATGGTTATATTGTGAAAGTTTCTTTGTATGTATTTGTTGGAAGAAGCACAGTGTATGTGAAAGCTCACCATTCTTAACAAAATCTGGTAGCTGCATTAGCATTAAGCAATAATGCCCTGACTGTGACCAAGGTCCTGTTGTAGCTGGTGGGGAGGGGAGATCAGTGTGCTGAGCCTGTTCATCTTTCCATGGGTGGGAGAAGTAGGCTGTGCGTATGGCAGAAAACATGAACCAGTTTCCCTGATGGAGACCTCAGCAGTGTGCAGGAGCATCTGTTCTGTGGAGGGGCGACAGACCATTCACTGAGCTGAGCTGCCAGGAGAGGCTTGAAGCTCTCTTTGTTCAGTTTCTTGTACGCTCTTGTCTTGCATGGTGATGTATGCCTCATGTTCTCATCCCCCTGGATCTCCTGTATCTTTACTTGTCAAATAGCTCCACTAACACCACCATTAGTATTTACATCTCTACCAGCACATAAATAAAATGCACTGGAGAGACAAATGTATCACCCAACACATTCCCTACATCTGGAACAAATGTCCCCTGCAATTTATACAAAGTGACAGCTTTGCATCCTTTATATTAAACTTGGATGACTGAATGGATAACCACAAATTTACTCCAAGACTGACCTGCTTTGCCCTTCTTGAGAAGGGGGTACAGCATGAGAGGGGTACTGCCAAGGTGTAAATGGTCAAGTGACTGAATTGCTTGCATGTCCTATGATAGTATAATCCACAAGGCCTTTTTAAAACACAATTTCTCCAATGGCTATGTGTTTGATATCTGGTTTCAC
>NC_056727.1:1113725102-1113780102 GCF_019279795.1 Protopterus annectens
ACAAATTTACTCCAAGACTGACCTGCTTTGCCCTTCTTGAGAAGGGGGTACAGCATGAGAGGGGTACTGCCAAGGTGTAAATGGTCAAGTGACTGAATTGCCTTGCATGTCCTATGATAGTATAATCCACAAGGCCTTTTTAAAACACAATTTCTCCAATGGCTATGTGTTTGATATCTGGTTTCACCTTGGGATGCATAGTTTATTTTGGAAAAACTTACTTTTCCTCTTTTTTTCCCATTTTTCACACAGACCTAAAGTGTAAGTCGGTCTTGGGTGACTTATTTTTCTATGACAGTAACTTCCGCTAGATGGATCTCTGAGATTCAAGTTTTTTTTATATATTCCCCTTTACAGGGCTTTCACAAAAATAAAGTTTTCATACACATAAACCAGTTTTTCATCCCATGAGACTACCAGTTGCCTCATCTACCACTTCTCTTTCTACATATAGTCTTAACCCAGGGATCAGTGTTTGCACATCATGGTCTTCTATGGGCAGCTTGGATATTATGTGGACAGAAATAACAGTCAGAAAAAGGATAGAAAGTACCTTGCTAAGTAAACAGTCATTTCTTAAAAACAGAAAATCACTAACAAAAAAAAAAAAAAAAAAAGAACATCACTGAACAATGGACTGGATTCAGAAAACTTTCCTGCATTGTGCTAAGCAAATGCATATGAAGAGCATGCTAAATGTATAACGTATGCATTTCAGAAATACAGGTGTCAGGTATTATGGAAGGTGAGCAACATGCTCAGGTGTGGTATATGCTAAAGGCCATATAATGGCATGGCAATGAGCAACATTACAATAAGCATCTTGGGGTATGCAAATGAGGAAAAACAAGATGTTAGAGTTATTCAGGAAAGTATAAATGCCATACAATGGAGATGCATCTGATGTATATTTGAACATTCCTGTTCAGACTAAGTAAATTGTGAAAGAACTTTAGAGGTTACCACAGTATTAGTAAATGCATATCTGCAAGAGGTTCTTCTTGCTTTACTGTGCCTGACAATGAAGGCACAGGGTCATCCAAACACTCTTAACATTTCATGCACTCCATGACACCAATTTTGTTCACCAGTAGTGTATAGATAGGGACACCATCCAAGACGTGTGTGTGTGTGTGTGTGTGTGTGTGTGTGTGTGTGTGTGTGTGTGTGTGTGTGTGTGTGTGTGTGTGTGTGTGTGTGTGTGTGTGCATGTGCGTGCATGTATGTATGTATGTGTGTGTGTGCGTGCGTATGCATGTGTGTGTGCGTGCGTATGCATGTGTGTGTGTGTGTGTGTGTGTGTGTGTGTGTGTGTGTGTGTGTGTGTGTGTGTGTGTGTGTGTGTGTGTGTGTGTGTGTGTGTGTGTGTGTGTGTGTGTGTGTGTGTGTGTGTGTGTGTGTGTGTGTGTGTGTGTGTGCATGTATGTATGTATGTATGTATGTATGTATGTATGTATGTATGTGTGTGTGTGTGTGTGTGTGTGTGTGTGTGTGTGTGTGTGTGTGTGTGTGTGTGTGTGTGCGTGTGTGAGTGTGTGTGCATGCACGCGTGTGCTTGTGTGCGTGTGTGTGTGTGTGTGTGTGTGTGTGTGTGTGTGTGTGTGTGTGTGTGCACCCCCTGCCATATACTTGGACAAGTGGTTCAATATAGTTAGGCTCTACATGGGGATTATAGGTTCATAGGTTCATAGGTTCATACTAGGCTATCTGCCCAAGGGCATTTATAAGCCTAGCCCATAGTTATGTGGCTTTCGCCACCCCTTTAGTTTGAATAAAAACTATGCCTATCATTTTTCTGTGCCTCTGTCAAGCAGTGACACTGAAGTAATCCCTGGGGTATATCTGCGATCTCCCATCCATTGGTCAAGATTCCTCTTGAACAAGGCCAGCGAGGTGCTCTGCCTCACATGTACCGGGATTTTGTTCCACAGCATAGGAGTCTCTGGGTGATGAATCTGTCCCTCCAGCAGGTTCTATTTATAACCGTGTCAAGGTTTAAGTCTCCGCCTTGTGGTTCTGAGGGATCTAGATTTTTGAGGTGAAGCATATTCATCAAATCTGGGTTTGACATGGCCTTATATGTCAGGCACAGGTCACCTCTGAGCAAGCGGTATGAGACTGAATAAAGCTGGAGTTCTTTCAGTCGGGCAGCATAAGACATATTTTTGAGACCCTTTATCCTTTTGGTGAGGAACTTTTGGGGCCTTTCAAGCTGCATCAGGTGTCTGGTCAGATACATTCCGAACGGGGCATTGTACTCAATCATAGGTCTAATGAGTGATGAGTACAGGGGGACGATGACCTCCCTTGATCTAGATGTGAATCCCTTCATGATCAGGTGGGCGATATAGAAGGTTTTCCTAACTACTTTAGCAACATGAGTGTCAAGCGAAGACTACTGTCAACTTGGGTCCCCAGATCCCTGATGACTTTTTCTGTGCTCAGTGGATTGTCACCTATATGGTAGCTAGGGGTAACCTTGTTTTTCCCGAAGGGTATGACTATGCATTTTTGGCGTTTAACTTCAGGCCATGGCTCTGGCACCAGTTATCCATTTCTGTGAGGCCCTTCTGGAGGATATCTGTGTCAGATGTGTTTTCGACTATGGCGCCCAGTTTGCAGTCATCTGCAAACTTTGTCAGCCATAACCCTCCTGTGTTTGCTTGTACTTCAGAAAAGTAGATGCCGAACAAGAGTGGACCCAGGACTGAGCCCTGTGGGACACCACTTGTGACAGGCTTTGAGTCTGACATGGCTCCAGCAACTCTGACCCTGTGGGTTCTGTCGCTTAGCCAGTTTGCAACCCATCTTGTGATGTATGGGTTTACATTCAAGCTGATGAGTTTTTCGATGATACCTGAGTGGGGTATTGTGTCGAAGGCCTTTGCCAGGTCAAGGTAGGCTGTATGGACTGCCTTTCCCTCATCAATGGCCTTGGTGACTGTCTCGAAAAAGTCAACCAAGTTTAAGAGGCAGGATCTGCCTTTGACAAAGCCAAACTGGGTTGGATCCAAAGTCTGCAAGTTCCCTATGTCTTTATTTATGAGTTCCATTATGATCCTCTCCATGGCTTTGCAGATAAGGCTTGTCAAGCTAATGGGGCGGTAATTTCCAGGGTCTGTGGAGGCACCGCCCTTATGAAGTGGGACCACAGTCGCCGTGCGCCACTCCTTGGGTACGTATCCTGAGGTGAGGCTAAGATTAAACAGCTGTCCTAACTGTGGGTTTAATTCCTCGTTGAGTTCATGAAGCACACAGCCGGGGACACCATCCGGTCCCATGGATGCTGTGTTTTTTGCCTTAGTGAGGGCAGTTCTCACCTGGGCGTTGGAGATGTTTGGGGGGGCTACAATCCTCTGGAATAGATATCTCTCCTTTTGGGGGGGAGGGGGGGAGAAGTTTGCACTGAACCTGTCAGCCAGTATGTTAGCAATGTGTGTAGGTTCAGTAATTTTCACATCATTTTGAACTAATTCTGAGCATATCTGGGAGTTTCCTCCTAGGTTCCTAACATAGCTAAAGAAGGCCTTATGATTGTCTTTAGAGTCCTTGGCGATTTTTCTCTCAAAATTTGCCTTGGATGATTTTATGAGAGCTCTTAGTTTTTTACTTATAATGATCAAAGGTGTCTTACCTTTCAAGGATTTTGCTCTATCTTGTAGTAGCTTCCTCCTTTTGTTGTAGAGCTTGTTTATGGCTGGGGTCCACCAGACTGGACGCTTGCCTTTGGTACAGAGAGTCTTAGTTTTGTTTGGGATTGCCTGATCCATGCAGTCCTGTAGGTGCTGGTAGAAGGCATTTGTAAGTGATTCAGCGGTTTGAGTAATGTTTACCACTGGCTCAGGGGCCTTAAAGGAGACCACACTAGTTTTAGAAGTGTGAAATCGGCTTTTGAGAAGTTTTTCACTGTGGTCTTTTTGTTTCAGGTGGGGCGGGATGAGGACCTCCAGCGAGATTAGTTTATGATCTGATCTCACCAGTGAGGGGTATACTTCCGGTGTTGAACATTTTGATCCCATGTTCGTGATGATGAGATCAAGTATGTTTTCACCTCTTGTGGGGATGGTGACTAGTTGTTCCATGGCATTTGAGTTTATGAACTCCAGGAATCTTTGGGTTAGAGCGTTCGGGCTTGAGTAGTGTTCCCAGTCTATATTAGGGTAGTTGAAGTCACCTAGTATGATGGTGTTTGGAGATACATGTATCCCCTCCAATGTTTTCAGGAAGGCCATTGAGGTTCCTGAGTTTGAGAGGGTGGCCTGTAACATGCTACAAATTGCAGAGCAGTCTTGCCTATGGTTAATTGCACCTGGATGGTCTCCGATGCATCGTGCGTTGCCACCAACCTTGAGGTGTGGGTGTCCTTTATGAATATGGACACCCCCCCTCCTTTCTTGGTGTTGTCCGGATTTTGGGGCCGGAACGTATGATATGAGGTGAAACCTGTTAGTGCTGGGGTGCTCTCAGGAGCCTTGAACCAGGTTTCTGTCACAGCACAGACATCGATGTTCTCCATATTGAGAAGGGCCTCGAGTGCGTGCATCTTGAGATTGAGACTTCTGGCATTGAGCAGCATTACCCTTAGTTTTTTTCCTTTTGGTGTTCTAGGGTGGTAGGTTTAGAATTTGAGCCTTGCCTAAAAAGGCACTATGGGGTGGCAAGAGCCTTTGCCAATATCCGGAAGCCCAGGGTGACAGGTGCAAGCCGTCCCTTGCGAAGCAGCGTGGCTTGTCCAGCATGTCATCCCAGGCAGACAGACATTGGATCCCCTTTGAATGACACCAGAATTTAAGCCAATTATTAAAGCTGATCATCTTATCACTGTATTGTGGCATCATTCTAGGTGAAGGTAAGATACTGCTCAAGGTCAGGGTCATACCTGCCTGGGCTACATAATCAGAGAGCTCCTCGACGTCCCTTTTCATGTAGTCCAAGGAGGTACGTCTCAGGTCGTTGACACCAGCGTGGACAATGACTGAGTCGTACTTGTACCTGCTGTTGAGAGACCTGAGTGCTTGCGTTATGTGGCGGATTCTAGCGCCCGACAGGCAGCTTACTGTGACCTTCTCCTTACTCAGTCTGGTGAGCGGACGTCAGTGTGTCTGACTATGGAATCACCAATGACAAGTGTGTCTGGCATTTTGTTTGGCCTTAAGGGCTGTGACTGTTTGACACTCTGACTGTGTGGTCTATGTGTTGCATGTGTTGGGTCGTGAGGTGGTAGTTGTTTGGGTGTCTGCTTTGGTGGCCTCTGCTGTTTTGGTAAATTTTGATCAGAGCCTCGAGTATGTCTTTGTGTGAGTATGTGTATGATTTGAAGTTGTGATGGTACCATGTGTGACTGGGTATGTATTGTGTGTGGTTGCCTTCTCCTCCTGTCTGGTCTTGCCAGTCCTATGTTGAGAGAGCTCAGCCTCCAGTTTGGCCGTATAGTTGCATCTCTCGCATGTATTTGTGTTTTGTGGGAGAAGGAGAGGATTGTCTGTGTACATGAGGCAATTGTAACATTGCCTCAATATTCCCAGGTTCACCAGTTGAGCTGGAGAGGACACTAGCAACTGATCCCTCGACATACTAGAAGTAGTAGATAAAGAACTTTCAAAGGACACCGGGGGAAGTGGGTTTTGGGCTGGTGGGGTACTATCTATAATAAGAGTGCTTTATCAAGGTGCAAGTACTGTAGGAGTAAGTGCTAGGCTTTACAGATAGAGAATAGTCTACTTGGGAATCAAGTAGAGATGAACTTTTCAGTTATAGGATATGTTGGTTAGATCAGCAGTACAGTTTAGCGTGTTTTATAGCAGGGGGCTGAAGGGAGCTAGGAATTGGCCCAAAACGACCAATGGACTACTAGTTTCTGGCTGAAACTTCACCAAATCGGACAAAAAGGCAGCTCAGTGCTTCCCACTCCCACTGGTAAGCAAAGAAACTTCCCTCCTTCCTAATTAGGCAATGGATCAGTAACAGGAACTAAAAACAAAGCCCAGGGATCAGCAACTCTGAAACTGGACTACTCTAGTTCAGTAAAGTGGGAAAACAAGAGATTTTTTGTTTTATTACAGAGATAAGGAAAAAACAGACAGTAAATGCTATAAATGCTGTAAATCGGCTAGCGCACTTTAGTGTGTAGCCTACAGAAACAATTTGCAACAATTAGTAACTTAAAGTGCAATAAACAGTGTAAAATGCAGAAATCACTTAAAGTAGCAGTAAAACAGGCGAAATGCAGTCGCTAGCTTAATAACAGTGGGAAAGCCACAAAAATACTTATATCTGGTAGAAAGTCACTCTTTTAGCTCTCTGCTGCTTGGATCACTCTGCAGGCCACCACGAGGATCTGTGCAGAGTTGGTACAAGCTGGAAAACACGTGTTTAGCATGTTTTATAGCAGGGGGCTGAAAGGAGCTAGGAATTGGCCCAAAATGACCAATAGACTACTAGTTTCTGGCTGAAACTTCACCAATTCGGACAAAAAGGCTGCTCAGTGCTTCCCACTCCCACTGGTAAGCAAAGAAACTTCCCTCCTTCCTAATAAGGCAATGGATCAGTAACAGGAACTAAAAACAAAGCCCAGGGATCAGCAACTCTGAAACTGGACTACTCTAGTTCAGTAAGGTAGGAAAACAAGAGATGTTTTTTTTTTTTTTTTTTTTACAGAGACAAGGAAAAAAACAGACAGTAAATGCTATAAATGCTTTTAAGTGGCTAGCACACTTGAGTGTGTTAGCCTACAGGTAAAATTAAGCAACAAATAACTTTAAGAGTGCAAAACAGTTAATCAACACAAAAACAGTTTAAATAGAATGCAGAGCTGTATAAACAGGCTAAGATGCAGTCGCTAAGCAGTAAATATTCAAAAAGCCAGAAAAAATACTTAAATCAGTTATAGCAAATACAGTTATAACAAATGCTCTGAAATATACTGTATATTTCCAATATGTTTGAGAAGGACAGTCAGAACACAAGAAGGTTCAGGCGAAAAAGAAAAAAAAAGTTTTGTTTTACTTTTTGAAAAGGTAAAAAGGAGGAACAGAAGGCCTTATCAAATGTTCTCTCTGTATTAAGAAGAATGAGCTAATGACACTAGACTGGGAGGTGTGTCACAGTAAGGGCGGGCAACTGCAAAGCCACCAAGTATAAGAGCAAGACACCAACAGGGAGGGTGGGACAAAATAGCCTGAGACAACAAGCTATGAAAGTTTTTAAACAGAAAAAGATTTCTGAAGATTCTGAATAGACAAAGTGCTTTATATATATTAAATTATAAAAACAGTAATCTGTTAAAATAATCAAAAGATACTTATATTTTGTAGCTCAGTTGCGGTCAAACAACTTCTCCAGCCTGCACCAAAGACCAGAACAACAACTTTTTTTTTACAAGAACACAAAAGAACCAGCCCCCACTAGCCAAGAGATAATTACACAGAGTAAATGTTTCAGTTTATACAATAGCCTAAGTCAACAAGCTATGAAAGTTTTTAAACAGAAAAGATTTCTGAAGATTCTGAATAGACAAAGTGCTTTATATATATTAAATTATAAAAACAGTAATCTGTTAAAATAATCAAAAGATACTTATATTTTGTAGCTCAGTTGCGGTCAAACAACTTCTCCAGCCTGCACCAAAGACCAGAACAACAACTTTTTTTTTACAAGAACACAAAAGAACCAGCCCCCACTAGCCAAGAGATAATTACACAGAGTAAATGTTTCAGTTTATACAATAGCCTAAGTCAACAAGCTATGAAAGTTTTTAAACAGAAAAAGATTTCTGAAGATTCTGAATAGACAAAGTGCTTTATATATATTAAATTATAAAAACAGTAATCTGTTAAAATAATCAAAAGATACTTATATTTTGTAGCTCAGTTGCGGTCAAACAACTTCTCCAGCCTGCACCAAAGACCAGAACAACAACTTTTTTTTTTTACAATTCCCTCCTCCCATGTGTGGTGTGATGTTAAGTTGAGGTGTCTTTCTCTTTATACTAACTGCAACATTAGACATGGGAAATATATGAGTAACATGTTTTGGTGGGTTAACTTCTGTGTCACTGACACTCTTTGTCAATATACTTTTTTTTCAGTTATAGTACTTGTGAGGGGAATGTATGTCTAAGCACTTTTGCTTTGTATATTTACATTTGTCTCAGACATCCCATTACTGTGTCTTGGATTACTGCCCCATTTTGGTTAGTCCAAGTACCTCATCACATTAATCATGTGCCTTTCAGAATTCAGGTGATGATGACTGTGGTTTCAGGACCCCTCTTACCTGCCCGTGCTAAAAGCCTTGTTAAAGTGAGAAATTTGTTTACTGCCCATTCAATTATATTAGATGAAACTTAATCACACTACAAGAACATATAAACTTTATTGTTTTGTTGTACCTGTACTTCTCTGTCCCCATCATCTTTGCTACTACCCTTTCTTTTACATATATTTGTTTTGTTTATTATTTTGTTTCTGACCTGTTATTTTACTATCATTTACAGCAGTCAAGAGCTGCAGCCATCTTTCAAGCAAGGCCAGTTGTTTCCCACAGGTGGCAGCACCACCACCGCCACAGGTACCTACAACATCCAGGTCCCAGCTTGCTACAGTCATGCCACACCTCCTGCCTTACCTAGGGTTACCACCTGTCCCACTTTGCGAGGGACAGTCCCTCTTTGGGCAGTTGTGTCCTGCAAAAAAATTGTAAAAATGGCAAATGTCCTGAGATTTTAGGACAAAATTATATCCTATATTTTATGTAATAGTTGTATAAAACAGTTATTCTGTATCTGAAACACCTAAATGTTATAAAAAAACAGAATAAGCAACTAAAATGCTACAAGAATAAGCTTTTATTTAGGCAAAAAAGTGAAGTTCTGTCCTTTGTACTGGGCATGGGTATGTTTCAACCTGCAAAATCTGACGTTTGTACCAAAAATGTCCCACTTTGGGCATTTGAAAAGGTGGCAACCCTAGCCTTACCTGCAACACCCACTACCTGTAGCCCTGTATTGGATGCTGGGACTGTTGTACCTACATCTAGCAGTGCCAGTAGAGATGACTCTTTTGTTAACCACTAGCAGATGGCAGATGATATGGGAGAGAGAATCAGTAGAAGGTTAGATGCCTGAATTCACCATATCAGAACCTTCTTCTGGTAACTCATTTAGTCACATCCTATCCAGCACTGTCCTCACCATCTCAGACAGGGCCCATGGTATCCAAGGTGGTGAGACATCTCTTATTGGATCACAGCTGGTAGGGACTGGAGATGCAGAACCCCATCCTATTCCCCACCCTGGTGTTCCCATCCCACTTGTGACAATGCCCACCCTTGTTGGCTGTACAGTCGTCCATTCACGATTACCTACCATCTGTTTATCTGATGTGTCCATGAACATTGACTTCTCATTGACTCATTGTATTACCACACCTCCTCTCAGCATTTTATGTCTTCCCCGCCACCTACCCTAATCTTGTTACCTTCCTCATACTTCCTTCCTTCCTTCCTTCTTCCTTCCTTCCTTCCTTCCTTCCTTCCTTCCTTCCTTCCTTCCTTCCTTCCTTCCTTCCTTCCTTCCTTCCCTAAGCCATGTAAGGTTTCCAAATCATGTTTCCTATCTGCTCCTACTGTGCTTGTTGCAGTGCAAAGAACACTATCAATGCAAATGTACAGCTGCAGAGTACTGTCACTGCTCAGTATATAGCAACAAGCCTGGCTGACTGCTCATTATATAGCAACAAGCCTGGCTGACTGCTCATTATATAGCAACAAGCCTGGCTGAGTGCTCATTATAAAGCAACAAGCCTGGCTGACTGCTCATTATAAAGCAACAAGCCTGGCTAACTGCTCATTATATAGGAAGAAGCCTGGCTGACTGCTCATTATATAGCAACAAGACTGGCTGACTGCTCATTATAAAGCAACAAGCCTGGCTGACTGCTCATTATATAGCAACAAGCCTGGCTGACTGCTCATTATATAGCAACAAGCCTGGCTGACTGCTCATTATAAAGCAACAAGCCTGGCTGACTGCTCATTATATAGCAACAAGCCTGGCTGACTGCTCATTATAAAGCAACAAGCCTGGCTAACTGCTCATTATATAGCAAGAAGTCTCGGCTGACTGTTCATTATATAGCAACAAGCCTGGCTGACTGCTCATTATAAAGCAACAAGCCTGGCTGACTGCTCATTATATAGTAACAAGCCTGGCTAACTGCTCATTATATAGCAACAAGCCTGGCTAAATGCTCATTATATAGCAACAAGCCTGGCTGACTGCTCATTATATAGCAACAAGCCTGGCTGACTGCTCATTATAAAGCAACAAGCCTGGCTGACTGCTCATTATATAGCAACAAGCCTGGCTGACTGCTCATTATATAGCAACAAGTCTGGCTGACTGCTCATTATAAAGCAACAAGCCTGGCTGACTGCTCATTATATAGCAACAAGCCTGGCTGACTGCTCATTATATAGCAACAAGCCTGGCTAACTGCTCATTATATAGCACAAGCGTGGTTGACTGCTCATTATATAGCAACAAGCCTGGCTGACTGCTCATTATAAAGCAACAAGCCTGGCTGACTGCTCATTATATAGCAACAAGCCTGGCTGACTGCTCATTATATAGCAACAAGCCTGGCTGACTGCTCATTATAAAGCAACAAGCCTGGCTGACTGCTCATTATATAGCAACAAGCCTGGCTGACTGCTCATTATATAGCAACAAGCCTGGCTGACTGCTCATTATATAGCACAAGCGTGGTTGACTGCTCATTATATAGCAACAAGCCTGGCTGACTGCTCATTATACATCAACAAGCCTGGCTGACTGCTCATTATATAGCAACAAGCCTGGCTGACTGCTCATTATATAGCAACAAGCCTGACTGACTTGCTCATTATATAGCAACAAGCCTGGCTGACTGCTCATTATATAGCAACAAGCCTGGCTGACTGCTCATTATATAGCAACAAGCCTGGCTGACTACTCATTATAAAGCAACAAGCCTGGCTGACTGCTCATTATATAGCAACAAGCCTGGCTGACTGCTCATTATAAAGCAACAAGCCTGGCTGACTGCTCATTATATAGCAACAAGCCTGGCTGACTGCTCGTTGTACAGCAACAAGCCAGGCTGACTGCTCATTATATAGCAACAAGCCTGGCTGACTTGCTCATTATATAGCAACAAGCCTGGATGACTGCTCATTATATAGCAACAAGCCTGGTTGACAGCTCATTATATAGCAACAAGCCTGGATGACTGCTCATTATATAGCAAAAAGTCTGGCTTACTGCTCCTTATATAGCAACAAGCCTGGCTGACTGCTGATTATATAGCAACAAGCCTGGCTGACTGCTCATTATATAGCAACAAGCCTGGCTAACTGCTCATTATATAGCAACAAGCCTGGTTGACTGCTCATTATATAGCAACAAGCCTGGCTGGCTGCTCATTATATAGCAACAAGTCTGGATGACTGCTCATTATATAGCAACAAGCCTGGCTGACTGCTCATTATATAGCAACAAGCCTGGGTGACTGCTCATTATATAGCAACAAGCCTGGCTGACTGCTCATTATATAGCAACAAGCCTGGCTGACTGCTCATTATATAGCAACAAGCCTGGCTGACTGCTCATTATATAGCAACAAGCCTGGCTGCATTCATTCACACCCCCAGGTATGTAGAACAACTATCATGCAATATTTGTTTTGGCCTTTTCTGCCATCATCTAGGGAAATGAGCTGAGCATTTTAGGGCAACAGTTGGCACAAATGAAATTGGGTGTCACTGCTAAGATATATGAACTTCTATTTGCAAACTATAGCCCTGCCGATTATGGCTTTGGATAAGGAGTTTGGATCCCAAAGGTGGTGTCCTGAGGAGTCCTTGTTGTCTTTTAGTTTTTTGTTCTGCAAGTCTGTGACACAGACTTACTATGTGGTTCTCTGCTGATGCAGTTCAGCATAAAGTAAAGTGGCTTTGATTTTGCAGGTGATGAAGGGTCTACATTCACATCCCAAAGAGGTTGCATGTTTTTTTTTTCTCTGCTAGGCTTTTTTTCTGAAGTATGTGGCACTCCCTTACTGTCTTTCCCTGAAAGCTTCTCTCTGACTGCTCCTGCGCCTTAACCTGAAAATGAAGCCTGAAGTTTGGTGGTATGTTTTTGTGTCTTTTAGCCTTTCATTTTGCAAGTATGTGACACAAACCTGTGGCTTCTCTCTGACTTCTAATGTAGCTCAACATGGCAATAAAGTGCCTCTGACTTCACAGGAGATGGAGATTGTGAGAGCAAAGTCCATATGGTTGCATATACACATCATTGTTATGGTAGAGTGGCTGTTTCATGATCTTTGAGCTGTAGTACAAGTAAAGTGGTTACATTCTGATGATATAAATGTATTTTTCACTGTATTTGTACTTCTGTCTTCCCTACCCTCTTTCTCAATATCCTTTCTACTATATATACTTATTTGTTAGTGTCTGTGCCACAAGAGATTGCTGTAGAATGCTGTGGGTTCCATTCCCACACCAGGTAGTTGGATTGCAGACATTATAGTGAAGCATAAAGGGGTGCTGCACTCCTGAGTGTGTCATCTTGCAGATGAGACATCAACCTGAGGCCCCATCTGCTTGAGCTGGTGGATGTAAAAGATCCCATAGCACCTATCACAAAGGGTAGGGGTCCTTGATTTGACAAAACATTAAACAACATTATTTACATATTCACATGCAGGTATATACACATTTCTATTTCTTACTATTTGTAATTTTTCTTATAACATTTGTGTTATTGTTCTTCCATAAGTGACCCCCACTCCTTCTTCCACAACCATAGTCTGCTTTTTTCACAATATACCTGCCAAAATCCATTTCCTTTTAAACAAAATTTATATCAGTATTTAATTTTATATATCCCATATTACATAAAAGAAATTCTTATCTACCCTTCCCACATATTTTTTCTTCTTCTTCTTATAATATCCATACATAAGCATATTTATATCTATATTGTTTGTCATTAATATTCTCAAAAAATTTTCACACAGCTTTCTTCAGAGTTTCACAACTCTTACATTTCAAAAAGCATGCTGTATTGGCTCTTTCTCCTCACAAAATAAACACACTCTTTAAATTTTTTATTTATATGGCATATTTCTCTCTACTTGAAATTTATATATTCCCAGTCTCCGTAGGAAATCCTGACACTCTATTATCTTAGTACACCACTTTTTTCTTACTTTAATGGTTTAATAATTTCTTCTGGTAAATTACCCAGTAGATATACATAATAATATTATTTCAGCACATTATTTATCCTACATCTTTTTGTCTTTCACTATGTCATTTTTTTATTTTCAGTGTTATGTGCAAATAAAACCAAAACCAAGGCAGTAAATTGTCGCACAGGAGAAGTAACCAAATAAGGGTACAAGACTCAAATATAGTCCTGCTGCTTTATTCACGAATACAGATCCAAGCATAAATGCTATACATATACAAGGTGTTTTCGTGTAAACACTTCATCAGATGCTATCCCCAAAAAACAAAAATCTGTCAATTTATAGTCTATCTAATTAAAACACAGTCAATCAATTAAAATCAGTTTAAAAGCATCAACCAAATCATTCCAAATACATTTAAATACTTTTTAATTAATTAGACACAATAAAAATTGTAGTTAAAGTTAAAATGATAAAAATAATAATAAATAATAAATACTGTGGTCCGGATAACAGTATATATAAACAGGAACAGTGTGTAGAAGACAAATGTTAAAACATACAATGCAATGCAATATAATGTGATATAATAATAGATGCATAAAAATTAGATGCATGAAATGAACACTGCTCTCATGTGGCCACTTGACTGAATGCAAGTGTGTATACTTTAAAGTTTTGCTGCTCTGAGTTTTAAAACTGGCTTGATAGAAATAGCCTCATTTAAACCAGGATTGTTTGCGGCTTCCAAATTTAATTGCCAGAATAACCCACTGTATTCCAGCTTTTCCTCCCAAAGGCTACCTCTCACATTCTTAGGAACCTCCAAAACAAAAATCTAAAAGACTGTGTTGCAATCTAAGCTATGTTTGTAAAGGGCATTTTTAATGTTGGCATTTCTAATTTCATAATGATGCTCGTATACCCTATTTTTCAGTTTTCTTTCAGTTTTGCCTACATAAAAAGATGTGCAGGTTTGATGAAGCTAAATAAACCACACCACTGGTGTTACAGTTGGCAAATTTGTTGCTAATAATGTTTTTCTGTCTGACTTCAATGTATAAAGAATTTGCACACTGAATGTAAGGGCATTGTTGGCAAAAACCACACTTGTAAGTTCCAGTTTTTTTATTGTGATTACTGGCATCTTTTGTCCCTCTGTCACTTTCCAAAATATCCTTAAGGTTACGGTCTTTCCTATACATAACTCTCAAGGGTTTGTTAAACAGACATTCTAGGTCCGAGATTTCACTCTGTCTGAAAAACTTTCCTAATCTTAGTTGCATCTCCCGTGAAGTCTGTAATAAAAGCATCTTCAAAGCTAGCTGTCGAGCTATGAGTAGTATTCTTATTGGTCACATCATCTCTAGAAGGAGGGTCTCCATACAAAATAGGTATAAACCTCACCATTCTTCCTTTCTTAACTTCATCAGTAACATCTCTAATAACTTTGTCCGGGTAACCTCTCTCTTTAAACATTTTACTAATGAGAATCACTTCATTCTCAAAATCAGAGTCATCAAGAGTTATACTAGCCCTAACTAGTTGCCCTTTAACTAAATTCTTCTTGTGGCAAAAAGGGTGCCCACTAGTATAGTGAAGGTAAGAATTAGAAAAAATGGGCTTTCTCAATATCTTAGATAGGAATTTACCTGATTCTCTCCTAATATTGATGTCCAGGTAGTTCAGTTCATTATAATTAAGATTAAAAGTAAAATCAAGAAATGTGGTGGAACTTTTCAGATACCGTAGAAAATCGTGAAATCTATCCTCCCCCTCCTTCCAAAAAATGACTATGTCATCCAAATAGCGCTTGTAAAAACACCAACAATCTGAGAATTCACAATTTAAAACAAATTTCTTTTCCCACCAAGAAAGTATAATATTGGCATACGTGGGGGCACATCTGGCCCCCATTGCTACCCCTTTTAATTGCTTATAAAACTCCCCTTCATAATATATGAAGTTGTTGTAAAGAACAATTTCCATCAATGTCAGGCAAGTTCTGAAAACATTGTTGTTCAACCGACCATAGTCTACTAAGGCATCCTCAAACCATTGTAAACCCTCTTGGTGGGGAATGGAACCAAACAAGTCCACAATGTCAGTAGTAATAAATATAATATCTTGATCACAGTCTAAATTTCTCACTTGCTTTAATAAGTCCCACAAGTCCTTCAAAGTTGTGTGTCCCTGTAAAAAAACCTTTTTAAGATTTTCATCAAGATATTTGGCCATAAGTGCCATAACTGAACCTTCAAAAGCAACAATTAATCATAATGGGGATCTACAGCATCTTTGTGAACCTTAGGAAGCCCAAAGACTGAGGACACTTGTGGTTTATTAGTTAACAAATAATTATAAGTATCCAAATTAATAAGTCCTTCCAACAAAAGGTCATTAAGTAAGAATCTAATTTTTTGATAGGCTATATTTACCTCATTCAAGGATAACCTTGTATACTTATTTTCATCATTAAGCAAGTCATTCATCTTGGATTCATATTTAATAGTGTCCATTAAAACCGTACCCCCTCCTTTGTCCGGTTTCATGATCCTAATGGATTTGTCATTTCTTAACTGTAACAATTAATCCCTTTCTTCATTGGTGAGGTTTGAAAAACCTCTATTACATTCTAACTCTTTCCTCACCTCCCTTTCCAAAATCATCTCCAAATTCTTTAATTGTGGGTGAAGGGGGGGGGGGTGGGAGTTAAAAGTACTTTTTCTAGGTAATGTGTCCTGCTCTAAATCATAACTTTAACTACAATTTTTATTTTGTCTAATTAATTAAAAAGTATTTAAATGTATTTGGAATGAGTTGGTTGGTGCTTTTAAACTGATTTTAATTGATTGACTGTTTGTGTTTTAATTAGATAGACTATATATTGACAGTTTTTTTTTTGGGGGGGGGTTAGCATCTGATGAAGTGTTTACACAAAAATGCCTTGTGTATGTATAGCGTTTATGCTTGGATCTGTATTCATGAATAAAGCAGCAGGACTACATTTGAGTCTCATGCCCTTATTTGGTTACTTTTCCTGTGCGACGATTTACTGCCTTATTTTCAATGTTAGTATTTTTTCTTGATAATTTCATCCACCTATCCTTTTTCTTTTTTATTTTCATCATCTCAGAGATTTTTTGTACTTGTATTTAAACATTACAACTATTAAATTCTCATTACCTTCCTTTACCCACTTTATACAAGTTTAAAGAAGCAGAATAAACAACTGGAATTAGTAAGCCCAATCCCCATTCATGTTCACTCTTACACAACACATCTCTTTTCATTGGGTTTAATCCCAAACCCCATATGAAAGAAAACAACAATTGAAGTAAATAGTGTGGGAAGAAAGAGCCAGGGAATTGTTATGGCTAGGCTTGTGTAGCCCTAGGGCCTATAGCCAGTGCCAAACTATGAACCTATGAACCTATGAGCAATTTCCTTTTGACACTGAATAAACCTTTTTCCTGAATGCTGAGCTGTACGTCCTCCACAGAAGACATATCTGTTTCATTTTTTTCTATCAACCCTTCTCATTGCATCACAACTACATAATTTTTCCAAAATTTTATTCCTAGCAAAGACACTTCATTCATTGAAAAATACACACCCCAAATTTTCACCATATCACCCAAACTCTTACTTTAATCTTTATTCAAAGTCATTCCATTTTCCTTTAAACATCCATTCAGACAAACCAACACTTCCCTCATCCATATTTTGTTAAAAGCAACTACAACTATATTGTCTGCGTATGTAAAACTACTGAAATCGCCACCTTCTTTTGCATTGCGTATCTAGAATCTTTCATTTTATAAGCTACTTCACTCATTTTCACATTCATTACCAGTGCAAAATAATATTCCTCTCATGGGACAGCCTTGTCTTATACCACACTTCCTACATATTTCTTTACTCAGCCATACATTCACTAACACTCTCAGTGTACTATTCTGATATGCTGACATATACACTGTCCTAATTCTAGTACCTGTCCCATACTTCTCCACATCATCCCACAAAGCACCATGTCCTACTGTATCAAATGCCTGGCTAACATCAATCATATGTTTCACATCCTCCCTTTTAATTATAACATCATCCACAATTTCTTTCACAACCATTAACAATCCTTGACATCTATTCTATTTTATACCATATATACTTTATTCCATAACATCCCTTAACCTCACTTCCATTCTCCTCTGTATTAGTCTCATGAAAGTTTTATAATTCATGTTATGTAGAATAATGGGTCTCCTGTTTTTTTATTTCATTGTTATTGTCTTTCTTCCATACAAATTTTAATATCCCACTAAATAACTCTTTGTAAACAAAATCTTCCTTCAACCATTCATTTAGTACATTTACAAAATACCCTCTTTAGCTAGTCCATTAATTTCTTGTACATTCCATACTCGATAGCATGTGGGCCTGATACTGATTCAACATTTACTTTATTAAGTAATTCATCCAGTTCATTAATAATAATTCCTTTTTCAAATTCTTCCCTAACTCAGCTGAATATGTCTTTATTTTCTATTCTCTTGTTCATTTTCCATCCTTATGCTCTTATACGTATTTTCCACGTGTTGTACTACAACACTCAAAATTTGCTTTTGTGCTCTTTTTACCTTTGCTTGTATATTTTTAATTTCTGTCATTATACTAATTTCCTCCTTTACTATTTTACACAATTATGTAATATTTCCTCCCTTCTCCTTGTAAATAATATCTTTGCCTAAACAGTGCTGTCTTGTTTTTTTCAATTTCTTTTATCTTTTTTTTCCCATATAATAATACTCTCTTGTATTCTCTAAATTCTCTACTATGTTTCTATACATTTTACATTTCCCAAACTTCACTCTCTCTTCCTTTCTTCCATCATCCTGCCACTGAAAAAAAGAAACGCTTTTATATTTTTTTAAAAATTCAATCCACCATTCAGACAAGGTTTTAGAGAAGTCCTTCATGGTTTTATTATCCTTCTATAACTGCAGTACCTTCCACTGTCCAATTTCATCCCATACTTTCTCACTTATTCTTTTTATTCACTTTCCTAGTTTAATATATTCCCTTTCTTCTATCACCTCCCTCCATATTGCTAAATAGTCTGAAAGAACAGTCACAACTCTATCACCATCTGCTACCCCCAAGTCTTCTGATAAAACAAAATAAGCAGTGCTTTACTTCTGTTCCACACAGTGAATTGTCTACATTTTATCCCTTTCTGTATTTTTTACATCTTTCCCTTTCTGATTTAAGGGGGAGACATGAAAAGAATTAAAATCCCCTGCAATTATCATTTTCATGTTAACCACCACATAGTCTTTCCTTGTTAGGTATATGCATACAGTGCAATAATTCTATAAATATTTTCTCTCAACCTCACAACCATAACAGTTAACCTTCTCATCTTCACCAAAGTTACATTTAGTATTTTCACTGTTTTTTACACAATGCAGCCACTCCAGAACAACTGTCACTTCCTAAGTTCTATATATTTCCACTCCACAATTTTTTTGTTTGCGTTCTTTCTTCACTGGTCAGGAATCTTACCCCCTAAACATAACATCCATATCGCATTTAGCACACCACTCCAGTATATAGTGTTAATAATACTGTTCACATATACTGAAATTACACTAAAATTGATGATTTTCCTTCTTTTTAAGTTTGGGGGAAATATTTTTCAATTTAAATTTTCTTATTTTTACTTTCCCCCCCTACTAAATCTTTTTTCCTGGGTTTATGAACAAGCAATCTTTGATTCCCAAAATCAGATTTTTCACTGGCTAGAACTTCAAAAAAAAAATTTTTAGTGTCAATCCCGTCTCCTGGCTTCTCTTCCTGCATGCAAACTCTCCTCCTTTTTCCCCTCCATATTTTTTTCTTTTACAGTTTCTTCTTCACCTAGTTTACCATCTCCCACAGCCACTTGTTCTCCTTATTCATGTATGTTTTCTCCCTTTCCCCTTCTTTCTGATTCTTTACTGTTTTCCCTTGACAGTCTATCCAAAATTGTCCCTCTCTTTACACAACCTCCATTCATCCACACACCCTTTTGCTGTATGTCCTTTCCCCCACATTGATTACATTGTATATTTTCTCAATCACTGATTAAATGAGAAAAAATATATAGAAAAGAAACATGATTTAAGCTGGCCACTATATGTTAAGGTCTTTCCATGACCTGCCACAAAACACTTGGTAAGTGTTTCACTACATTTTTTTTCACATTTCAAAACAGCTTCCAACTTCTATCTTCCGTTCCACACATTTCTCTCATCCCTAACTTTCACAATATTATCAACAGTTTCACATAAACCCTGCACACATTTTTTAAAGTATTCCTCTTGTTCATCATTATTGAACTGCATAGTAACTTTTTTTTTTAACATTTAAGCTACTGCCACAAAACAAATAATTGTTCCATGGATAAATGCCCTTCTTTTCGATACATGGTTCCAGAAATTACATCATCAGTCCATCTGTTTCAAATGTTAAGTCACAAAAACCTCATTATATAGCAACAAGCCTGGCTGACTGCTCATTATAAAGCAACAAGCCTGGCTGACTGCTCATTATATAGCAACAAGCCTGGCTGACTGCTCATTATATAGCAACAAGCCTGGCTGACTGCTCATTATAAAGCAACAAGCCTGGCTGACTGCTCATTATATAGCAACAAGCCTGGCTGACTGCTCATTATACAGCAACAAGCCTGGCTGACTGCTCATTATATAGCACAAGCGTGGTTGACTGCTCATTATATAGCAACAAGCCTGACTGACTGCTCATTATACAGCAACAAGCCTGGCTGACTGCTCATTATATAGCAACAAGCCTGGCTGACTGCTCATTATATAGCAACAAGCCTGACTGACTTGCTCATTATATAGCAACAAGCCTGGCTGACTGCTCATTATATAGCAACAAGCCTGGCTGACTGTTCATTATATAGCAACAAGCCTGGATGACTACTCATTATAAAGCAACAAGCCTGGCTGACTGCTCATTATATAGCAACAAGCCTGGCTGACTGCTCATTATAAAGCAACAAGCCTGGCTGTTTGCTCATTATATAGCAACAAGCCTGGCTGACTGCTCGTTGTACAGCAACAAGCCAGGCTGACTGCTCATTATATAGCAACAAGCCTGGCTGACTTGCTCATTATATAGCAACAAGCCTGGATGACTGCTCATTATATAGCAACAAGCCTGGTTGACAGCTCATTATATAGCAACAAGCCTGGATGACTGCTCATTATATAGCAACAAGTCTGGCTGACTGCTCCTTATATAGCAACAAGCCTGGCTGACTGCTGATTATATAGCAACAAGCCTGGCTGACTGCTCATTATATAGCAACAAGCCTGGCTGACTGCTCATTATATAGCAACAAGCCTGGCTGACTGCTCATTATATAGCAACAAGCCTGGCTGACTGCTCATTATATAGCAACAAGCCTGGCTGACTGCTCATTATATAGCAACAAGCCTGGCTGACTGCTCATTATATAGCAACAAGCCTGGCTGCATTCATTCACACCCCCAGGTATGTAGAACAACTATCATGCAATACTTGTTTTGGCCTTTTCTGCCATCATCTAGGGAAATGAGCTGAGCATTTTAGGGCAACAGTTGGCACAAATGAAATTGGGTGTCACTGCTAAGATATATGAACTTCTATTTGCAAACTATAGCACTGCCGATTATGGCTTTGGATAAGGAGTTTGGATCCCAAAGGTGGTGTCCTGAGGAGTCCTTGTTGTCTTTTAGTTTTTTGTTCTGCAAGTCTGTGACACAGACTTACTATGTGGTTCTCTGCTGATGCAGTTCAGCATAAAGTAAAGTGGCTTTGATTTTGCAGGTGATGAAGGGTCTACATTCACATCCCAAAGAGGTTGCATGTTTTTTTTTTCTCTGCTAGGCTTTTTTTCTGAAGTATGTGGCACTCCCTTACTGTCTTTCCCTGAAAGCTTCTCTCTGACTGCTCCTGCGCCTTAACCTGAAAATGAAGCCTGAAGTTTGGTGGTATGTTTTTGTGTCTTTTAGCCTTTCATTTTGCAAGTATGTGACACAAACTTGTGGCTTCTCTCTGACTTCTAATGTAGCTCAACATGGCAATAAAGTGCCTCTGACTTCACAGGAGATGGAGATTGTGAAAGCAAAGTCCATATGGTTGCATATACACATCATTGTTATGGTAGAGTGGCTGTTTCATGATCTTTGAGCTGTAGTACAAGTAAAGTGGTTACATTCTGATGATATAAATGTATTTTTCACTGTATTTGTACTTCTGTCTTCCCTACCCTCTTTCTCAATATCCTTTCTACTATATATACTTATTTGTTAGTGTCTGTGCCACAAGAGATTGCTGTAGAATGCTGTGGGTTCCATTCCCACACCAGGTAGTTGGATTGCAGACATTATAGTGAAGCATAAAGGGGTGCCGCACTCCTGAGTGTGTCATCTTGCAGATGAGACATCAACCTGAGGCCCCATCTGCTTGAGCTGGTGGATGTAAAAGATCCCATAGCACCTATCACAAAGGGTAGGGGTCCTTGATTTGACAAAACATTAAACAACATTATTTACATATTCACATGCAGGTATATACACATTTATATTTCTTACTATTTGTAATTTTTCTTATAACATTTGTGTTATTGTTCTTCCATAAGTGACCCCCACGCCTTCTTCCACAACCATAGTCTGTTTTTTCACAATATACCTGCCAAAATCCATTTCCTTTTAAACAAAATTTATATCAGTATTTAATTTTATATATCCCATATTACATAAAAGAAATTCTTATCTACCCTTCCCACATATTTTTTCTTCTTCTTCTTATAATATCCATACATAAGCATATTTATATCTATATTGTTTGTCATTAATATTCTCAAAAAATTTTCACACAGCTTTCTCCAGAGTTTCACAACTCTTACATTTCAAAAAGCATGCTGTATTGGCTCTTTCTCCTCACAAAATAAACACACTCTTTAAATTTTTTATTTATATGGCATATTTCTCTCTACTTGAAATTTATATATTCCCAGTCTCCGTAGGAAATCCTGACACTCTATTATCTTAGTACACCACTTTTTTCTTACTTTAATGGTTTAATAATTTCTTCTGGTAAATTACCCAGTAGATATACATAATAATATTATTTCAGCACATTATTTATCCTACATCTTTTTGTCTTTCACTATGTCATTTTTTTATTTTCAGTGTTATGTGCAAATAAAACCAAAACCAAGGCAGTAAATTGTCACACAGGAGAGGTAACCAAATAAGGGTACAAGACTCAAATATAGTCCTGCTGCTTTATTCACGAATACAGATCCAAGCATAAATGCTATACATATACAAGGTGTTTTCGTGTAAACACTTCATCAGATGCTATCCCCAAAAAACAAAAATCTGTCAATTTATAGTCTATCTAATTAAAACACAGTCAATCAATTAAAATCAGTTTAAAAGCATCAACCAAATCATTCCAAATACATTTAAATACTTTTTAATTAATTAGACACAATAAAAATTGTAGTTAAAGTTAAAATGATAAAAATAATAATAAATAATAAATACTGTGGTCCGGATAACAGTATATATAAACAGGAACAGTGTGTAGAAGACAAATGTTAAAACATACAATGAAATGCAATATAATGTGATATAATAATAGATGCATAAAAATTAGATGCACGAAATGAACACTGCTCTCATGTGGCCACTTGACTGAATGCAAGTGTGTATACTTTAAAGTTTTGCTGCTCTGAGTTTTAAAACTGGCTTGATAGAAATAGCCTCATTTAAACCAGGATTGTTTGCGGCTTCCAGATTTAATTGCCAGAATAACCCACTGTATTCCAGCTTTTCCTCCCAAAGGCTACCTCTCACATTCTTAGGAACCTCCAAAACAAAAATCTAAAAGAGACTGTGTTGCAATCTAAGCTATGTTTGTAAAGGGCATTTTTAATGTTGGCATTTCTAATTTCATAATGATGCTCGTATACCCTATTTTTCAGTTTTCTTTCAGTTTTGCCTACATAAAAAGATGTGCAGGTTTGACATGAAGCTAAATAAACCACACCACTGGTGTTACAGTTGGCAAATTTGTTGCTAATAATGTTTTTCTGTCTGACTTCAATGTATAAAGAATTTCCACACTTAATGTAAGGGCATTGTTGGCAAAAACCACACTTGTAAGTTCCAGTCTTTTTATTGTGATTACTGGCATCTTTTGTCCCTCTGTCACTTTCCAAAATATCCTTAAGGTTACGGTCCTTCCTATACATAACTCTCAAGGGTTTGTTAAACAGACATTCTAGGTCCGAGATTTCACTCTGTCTGAAAAACTTTCCTAATCTTAGTTGCATCTCCCGTGAAGTCTGTAATAAAAGCATCTTCAAAGCTAGCTGTCGAGCTATGAGTAGTATTCTTATTGGTCACATCATCTCTAGAAGGAGGGTCTCCATACAAAATAGGTATAAACCTCACCATTCTTCCTTTCTTAACTTCATCAATAACATCTCTAATAACTTTGTCCGGGTAACCTCTCTCTTTAAACATTTTACTAATGAGAATCACTTCATTCTCAAAATCAGAGTCATCAAGAGTTATACTAGCCCTAACTAGTTGCCCTTTAACTAAATTCTTCTTGTGGCAAAAAGGGTGTCCACTAGTATAGTGAAGGTAAGAATTAGAAAAAGTGGGCTTTCTCAATATCTTAGATAGGAATTTACCTGATTCTCTCCTAATATTGATGTCCAGGTAGTTCAGTTCATTATAATTAAGATTAAAAGTAAAATCAAGAAATGTGGTGGAACTTTTCAGATACCGTAGAAAATCGCGAAATCTATCCTCCCCCTCCTTCCAAAAAATGACTATGTCATCCAAATAGCGCTTGTAAAAACACCAACAATCTGAGAATTCACGATTTAAAACAAATTTCTTTTCCCACCAAGAAAGTATAATATTGGCATACGTGGGGGCACATCTGGCCCCCATTGCTACCCCTTTTAATTGCTTATAAAACTCCCCTTCATAATATATGAAGTTGTTGTAAAGAACAATTTCCATCAATGTCAGGCAAGTTCTGAAAACATTGTTGTTCAACCGACCATAGTCTACTAAGGCATCCTCAAACCATTGTAAACCCTCTTGGTGGGGAATGGAACCAAACAAGTCCACAATGTCAGTAGTAATAAATATAATATCTTGATCACAGTCTAAATTTCTCACTTGCTTTAATAAGTCCCACAAGTCCTTCAAAGTTGTGTGTCCCTGTAAAAAAACCTTTTTAAGATTTTCATCAAGATATTTGGCCATAAGTGCCATAACTGAACCTTAAAAAGCAACAATTAATCATAATGGGGGATCTACAGCATCTTTGTGAACCTTAGGAATCCTAGAGACTGAGGACACTTGTGGTTTATTAGTTAACAAATAATTATTAGTATCCAAATTAATAAGTCATTCCAACAAAAGGTCATTAAGTAAGAATCTAATTTTTTAATAGGCTATATTTACCTCATTCAAGGATAACCTTGTATACTTATTTTCATCATTAAGCAAGTCATTCATCTTGGATTCATATTTAATAGTGTCCATTAAAACCGTACCCCGTCCTTTGTCCGCTTTCATGATCCTAATGGATTTGTCATTTCTTAACTGTAACAATTAATCCCTTTCTTCATTGGTGAGGTTTGAAAAACCTCTATTACATTCTAACTCTTTCTTCACCTCTCTTTCCAAAATCATCTCCAAATTCTTTAATTGTGGGTGAAGGGGGGGGTGGGAGTTAAAAGTACTTTTTCTAGGTAATGTGTCCTGCTCTAAATCATAACTTTAACTACAATTTTTATTTTGTCTAATTAATTAAAAAGTATTTAAATGTATTTGGAATGATTTGGTTGGTGCTTTTAAACTGATTTTAATTGATTGACTGTTTGTGTTTTAATTAGATAGACTATATATTGACAGTTTTTTTTTTTTGTGGGGGGGTTAGCATCTGATGAAGTGTTTACACAAAAATGCCTTGTGTATGTATAGCGTTTATGCTTGGATCTGTATTCATGAATAAAGCAGCAGGACTACATTTGAGTCTCATGCCCTTATTTGGTTACTTTTCCTGTGCGACGATTTACTGCCTTATTTTCAATGTTAGTATTTTTTCTTGATAATTTCATCCACCTATCCTTTTTCTTTTTTATTTTCATCATCTCAGAGATTTTTTGTACTTGCATTTAAACATTACAACTATTAAATTCTCATTACCTTCCTTTACCCACTTTATACAAGTTTAAAGAAGCAGAATAAACAACTGGAATTAGTAAGCCCAATCCCCATTCATGTTCACTCTTACACAACACATCTCTTTTCATTGGGTTTAATCCCAAACCCCATATGAAAGAAAACAACAATTGAAGTAAATAGTGTGGGAAGAAATAGCCAGGGAATTGTTATGGCTAGGCTTGTGTAGCCCTAGGGCCTATAGCCAGTGCCAAACTATGAACCTATGAACCTATGAGCAATTTCCTTTTGACACTGAATAAACCTTTTTCCTGAATGCTGAGCTGTACGTCCTCCACAGAAGACATATCTGTTTCATTTTTTTCTATCAACCCTTCTCATTGCATCACAACTACATAATTTTTCCAAAATGTTATTCCTAGCAAAGACACTTCATTCATTGAAAAATACACACCCCAAATTTTCACCATATCACCCAAACTCTTACTTTAATCTTTATTCAAAGTCATTCCATTTTCCTTTAAACATCCATTCAGACAAACCAACACTTCCCTCATCCATATTTTGTTAAAAGCAACTACAACTATATTGTCTGCGTATGTAAAACTACTGAAATCGCCACCTTCTTTTGCATTGCGTATCTAGAATCTTTCATTTTATAAGCTACTTCACTCACTTTCACATTCATTACCAGTGCAAAATAATATTCCTCTCATGGGACAGCCTTGTCTTATACCACACTTCCTACATATTTCTTTACTCAGCCATACATTCACTAACACTCTCAGTGTACTATTCTGATATGCTGACATATACACTGTCCTAATTCTATTACCTGTCCCATACTTCTCCACATCATCCCACAAAGCACCATGTCCTACTGTATCAAATGCCTGGCTAACATCAATCATATGTTTCACATCCTCCCTTTTAATTATAACATCATCCACAATTTCTTTCACAACCATTAACAATCCTTGACATCTATTCTATTTTATACCATATATACTTTATTCCATAACATCCCTTAACCTCACTTCCATTCTCCTCTGTATTAGTCTCATGAAAGTTTTATAATTCGTGTTATGTAGAATAATGGGTCTCCTGTTTTTTTATTTCATTGTTATTGTCTTTCTTCCATACAAATTTTAATATCCCACTAAATAACTCTTTGTAAACAAAATCTTCCTTCAACCATTCATTTAGTACATTTACAAAATACCCTCTTTAGCTAGTCCATTAATTTCTTGTACATTCCATACTCGATAGCATGTGGGCCTGATACTGATTCGACATTTAATTTATTAAGTAATTCATCCAGTTCATTAATAATAATTCCTTTTTCAAATTCTTCCCTAACTCAGCTGAATATGTCTTTATTTTCTATTCTCTTGTTCATTTTCCATCCTTATGCTCTTATACGTATTTTCCACGTGTTGTACTACAACACTCAAAAATTTGCTTTTGTGCTCTTTTTACCTTTGCTTGTATATTTTTAATTTCTGTCATTATACTAATTTCCTCCTTTACTATTTTACACAATTATGTAGATATTTCCTCCCTTCTCCTTGTAAATAATATATTTGCCTAAACAGTGCTGTCTTGTTTTTTTCAATTTCTTTTATCTTTTTTTTTCCATATAATAATACTCTCTTGTATTCTCTAAATTCTCTACTACGTTTCTATACATTTTACATTTCCCAAACTTCACTCTCTCTTTCTTTCTTCCATCATCCTGCCACTGAAAAAAAGAAACGCTTTTATATTTTTTTAAAAATTCAATCCACCATTCAGACAAGGTTTTAGAGAAGTCCTTCATGGTTTTATTATCCTTCTATAACTGCAGTACCTTCCACTGTCCAATTTCATCCCATACTTTCTCACTTATTCTTTTTATTCACTTTCCTAGTTTAATATATTCCCTTTCTTCTATCACCTCCCTCCATATTGCTAAATAGTCTGAAAGAACAGTCACAACTCTATCACCATCTGCTACCCCCAAGTCTTCTGATAAAACAAAATAAGCAGTGCTTTACTTCTGTTCCACACAGTGAATTGTCTACATTTTATCCCTTTCTGTATTTTTTACATCTTTCCCTTTCTGATTTAAGGGGGAGACATGAAAAGAATTAAAATCCCCTGCAATTATCATTTTCATGTTAACCACCACATAGTCTTTCCTTGTTAGGTATATGCATACAGTGCAATAATTCTATAAATATTTTCTCTCAACCTCACAACCATAACAGTTAACCTTCTCATCTTCACCAAAGTTACATTTAGTATTTTCACTGTTTTTTACACAATGCAGCCACTCCAGAACAACTGTCACTTCCTAAGTTCTATATATTTCCACTCCACAATTTTTTTGTTTGCGTTCTTTCTTCACTTGTCAGGAATCTTACACCCTAAACATAACATCCATATCGCATTTAGCACACCACTCCAGTATATAGTGTTAATAATACTGTTCACATATACTGAAATTACACTAAAATTGATGATTTTCCTTCTTTTTAAGTTTGGGGGAAATATTTTTCAATTTAAATTTTCTTATTTTTACTTTTCCCCCCTACTAAATCTTTTTCCTGGGTTTATGAACAAGCAATCTTTGATTCCCAAAATCAGATTTTTCACTGGCTAGAACTTCAAAAAAAATTTTTTTAGTGTCAATCCCATCTCCTGGCTTCTCTTCCTGCATGCAAACTCTCCTCCTTTTTCCCCTCCATATTTTTTTCTTTTACAGTTTCTTCTTCACCTAGTTTACCATCTCCCACAGCCACTTGTTCTCCTTATTCATGTATGTTTTCTCCCTTTCCCCTTCTTTCTGATTCTTTACTGTTTTCCCTTGACAGTCTATCCAAAATTGTCCCTCTCTTTACACAACCTCCATTCATCCACACACCCTTTTGCTGTATGTCCTTTCCCCCGCATTGATTACATTGTATATTTTCTCAATCACTGATTAAATGAGAAAAAATATCTAGAAAAGAAACATGATTTAAGCTGGCCACTATATGTTAAGGTCTTTCCATGACCTGCCACAAAACACTTGGTAAGTGTTTCACTACATTTTTTTTCACATTTCAAAATAGCTTCCAACTTCTATCTTCCGTTCCATACATTTCTCTCATCCCTAACTTTCACAATATTATCAACAGTTTCACATAAACCCTGCACACATTTTTTAAAGTATTCCTCTTGTTCATCATTATTGAACTGCATAGTAACTTTTTTTTTAACATTTAAGCTACTGCCACAAAACAAATAATTGTTCCATGGATAAATGCCCTTCTTTTTGATACATGGTTCCAGAAATTTCATCATCAGTCCATCTGTTTCAAATGTTAAGTCACAAAAACCTCTGTCCCTGTATGTATAAAGAACTGCATTTCTTGGGCTTTAAAACACAGAACAGTTGCCAAATTGTCATACACATATCTGTATATTACAAGCTCATTTTTTGTTCTTATTCTCACACTTGGCCTTCTCTTCTTTTTAAAAAAAACAGTTTTATTGACAGGTTTTTGCTGCTCTCCTTTTTTGTCTGCTGTCAATGGTGCATAAGTTGTAACTGCTGTATTCTCTGCTGCCACATCACCTTGCTTCTTTTCACATTACCATCCTCTGCAGGTCTTGATACCAGGACTCTGTACACTATGGTCAAAATAGTTAACCACTAAGCCATCACAGCAAATGTTATCTGCTCTCTCACTGCATGAAGTAGTAGAACTGTCATTCTGCTTGATTATTTTCAATAGGTCATCATCTATAAGTCAGTTGTGTTATCTGTACCACTTCAAAGGACTCACTTACTTCATTCTCCATTGCACCAGCTAAATGCTGCTCATTTGTGTCATCTACCAAACAGGAATCTTTATCTGTATTCCGACACTTCATACTAATCAGTTTTTCTCCAAATTCTCATTTTCTACCTCCAAACTCTGCATGGTTTTTCTCTCCTCCACCTTCATGCTGCTGCTTCTCTCAGGCCTCTTACTTGCTGATGTTGAGCCCTCTAGCACCATCCAACAGCTCTGAAGAGTAGGAGAAGTTATTCAATGCCCTGGCCAAAGTTCCCCTAGTAGTATAAATATCACCTTGGGTCTCACCTGAAAAGAGGCCACTAGCCTAGTGAGAATAACATGGTCAACAAAGGATAAATAAAATAAAAACATATACATTTTATTTTTTTTTCTCTCCAGATATTTTATATTTATATGCAGCAGCATCCACACCAGTACCCCTGCCACCATCCAGGCCTGTTACGCCACCATCAGTGGCTACTACACTACTGCCAGCAATATCATACTGATGTCCCCAGCTGCTGCATTCCCCTCCATCCCACTGGCAGTGCAACTGTCTTTCCACTGTGTGTCTGATGCCTCCTTTTCAATTTTCTTCCACATTCGTGATTGCTCACTGCCCCCCCCTTCAGTGTTGTCTGTGTTATGTGTTTATTTGTATGCATCAGCTACCTATCCTAGCCCTCTTACCTTCCTCTTCCTTCCTTCCTTAAAGCTGTCACATGACTTTTTCTTGCTGTTACTGTGCGCATGAGATCACATAGAGCACCATCAGGATGGGTGCATGATAGACTATCACTGCCTCCGTTCGTACTTTACTGCAGCCAGATAACACTCCAAGCCACTCTTCCCACAGTTAATGCTGCAACTGCAAGCAGGATATTTAATGAACTATTTATCATGCACACTTGCCTAGCCGCATTCATCTTTAATGAGAAGTTGGGCTTGTCGCACACACAGTAAACAAAGGAGAATTAGAAAAGACTGCACAAAACAGTTTCTGAATCCCAGGAAATGTCACCTTAAATGATATTCCAATTACAGCATGTTCCGCTGTATAAAATAAATAAATAAATAAATAAAACACACACAAATCCTACTTCAAAACATCAAAAGCCCACAATATTGAAGACAAAATCATTGAGATGAGAGCACAGAAACCTCACTTTAGCAAATGAACAGATCATTGAATCCATTCCTAGGGTAAGTAACCACTCATCCCACAATTAATGAAGATGAAATTATACCATCCCCAACCCACCCAAATGTTGGGGCTATGCTACACCCCCTAACTAAATATGCTAACTCTGAGGTCACACTACAGTCAGGAAAAGGGCAAAGTCCACCTTGTTAGCCAACAGGTTACTTACCATGGGAATGGATTCAACAGTCCGGTCGTTCACTAATGTGAGGTTTCAATATTTTCATCTCAATGATTTTGTCTTTGATATCATGGGCTTTCAATGTTTTCAGTTAGACCCATAGATATATTATAAATATATATATATATATATATATATATATATATATATATATATATATATATACATATATATACATATATATATATATATATATATATATATATATATATATATATATATATATATATATATATATATATATATATAGGTTCATAGGTTCATACTAGGCTATCTGCCCTAGGGCATTTATAAGCCTAGCCAGAGTGTGTTTGGCTTTCGCCACCCATTTTAAATTAATTTTGCTATGCCCTTTTTCGAGGTTAGTATACTGTGCCTCTGTCTAACAGTGACACAGAAGTGATACCCGGGATAAACCTACGATCTCCCATCCACTCATCAAGATTCCTCTTGAAGAGAGTCAATTAGGGACTCTGCCTAACCTGGACTGGGATTTTATTCCAGAGTGAAGGGAGCCTCTGGGTTATGAATCTGTCCCTCCAGCATGTCCTATTTATTTTAGTGCTGAGGTTCAAGTCTCTCGAGTGCATAGCTCGATGGGATTTGGATTTTCTGAGGTGCAGCATGTCCATTAATTCTGGGTTGGACATGGCTTTATATGTCAGGCACAGATCGCCTCTGAGAAGGCGGTATGCCACTGAGTAGAGCTGGAGTTTCTTTAACCGGGCAGCATACGGCATCTGTTTGAGCCCTTTGATCCTCTTGGTGAGGTACTTTTGGGGTCTTTCCAGTTGCTGCAGGTGTCTGGTAAGGTACATCCCCAAAGGGGCATTGTACTCAATTATGGGCCTGATGAGGGATGAGTAAAGAGGCACGATGACCTCCCCTGATCTAGATGTGAATCCCTTCATGATTAGGTGGGCTATATAAAATGTTTTTCTAACCACTTTGACCACGTGGTTGTCAAATGAGAGATCGCTATCAACTTGGGTCCTCAGGTCCCTAATTACTTCTTCTGTACTTAATGGATTACCACCTATGTGGTAATTTGTGGGCACTTTGTTTTTGCCAAAGGGGATGACTATACACTTTTTGGTGTTTAGCTTGAGGCCATGGCTCTGGCACCAGTTGTCTGTTTCTATGAGGCCCTTTTGGAGGATGCTCATGTCGGCTGGAGAGTCGATTATGGTGCCCAGTTTACAGTCATCTGCGAACTTGGTCAGCCACAGTCCTTCCGCGTTGGCCTGTACCTCCGAGAAATATATACTGAACAAGAGAGGTCCCAGGACTGAGCCTTGTGGGACGCCACTTGTAACTGGTTTGAAGTCTGACATGGCTCCAGCAATTCTAACCATGTGGGTTCTGTCCTTGAACCAGTTTGCAACCCATCTAGTGACATAGGGGTTTATATTTAAGCTGGTGAGCATATCTATAATGCCCGAGTGGGGTATTGTATCAAAGGCTTTTGCAAGGTCCAGGTAGGCTGTGTGGACCACCTTCCCCTCGTCAATGGCCTTGGTGACTGTTTCAAAGAAATAAACCAGGTTTAAGAGGCAGGATCTTCCCTTAACAAAGCCAAACTGGGTAGGATCCAGTGTCTGTAGGTCCCCAGTATCTTTATTTATGAGGTGCATGATGATCCTTTCCATAGCTTTGCAGACCAAGCTAGTCAGGCTTATGGGGCGATAGTTTCCAGGATCCGTTGAGGCACCACCTTTGTGGAGAGGGACCACTGTTGCTGTACGCCACTCCTTGGGTAAATATCCTGTAGTAAGGCTGAGATTGAACAGTAGTTTTATGTTTGGGTTTAGCTCTTCTTGGAGTTCATGTAGGATGCAGCCCGGGACACTGTCTGGTCCCATTGATGCTGTGTTTTTTGCTTTGTAGAGGGCAGCTCTTGCCTGAGCATCTGAGATATCAGGGGGGCAGCACTCTGCTGGGATAGATATTTGCCCTTTTGGTGGGGAGGGGGGAGAGAAGTTTGCACTGAACCTGTCAGCTAGGATGTTGGCAATGTCTGTGGGTTCGGTGTATTTTTTGTCATTTTGGACTAATTCTGAGCATATCTGGGAATTCCCACCCAGGTTCCTAACATAACTAAAGAAAGCCTTGTGATTATCCTTAGTGTCCTGTGCAATTTTTCTCTCAAAGCTGGCCTTAGACGATTTTATGAGTGCCCATAGTTTTTTGCTAATACTGATCAGAGATGCCTTCCCTTTTTGGGATTTTGCTCTATCATGTAGTAGCTTCCTCCTTCTATTGTATAGTTTGTTTCTGGCTGGGGTCCACCAGACAGGACGTCTGCCTTTGGAGGATTGGGTCTTGGTTTTATTTGGGATTGCATGATCCATGCATTTCTGAAGGTGTTCATAGAATGCGTTTATACAGGATTCTGTGGTCTGGGCCGTATTTTCCACAGGCCCGGGGGCTTTGAAGGATTCCACCTCAGTTTTGAGGAGTGTGAAATTTGCTTTAGAGAAGGTTTTCACTGTGGTTTTCAGGGCAGGGGGTGGAGTCGGGATGTGAATATCCAGTGAGATTAGTTTATGGTCTGATCTTACCAGTGAGGGATACACTTCTGGTCTGGAGCATAGAGTCCCCATGTTGGTGATGATCAGGTCCGGTATGTTTTTCCCTCTTGTGGGAGTGGTAACAAGCTGTTCCATAGCATTTGAGTTTATAAATTCTAGGAACCTTTGGGTTCGGGTGTTGGAGCTAGATTAATGCCCCCAGTCTATGTTTGGGTAGTTGAAGTCGCCCAATATAATGATGTTTGGAGAGACCTTCATATTTTCCAGTGTTCTCAGGAAGGCCGAGTGGGGTTCCTGGCTTTGGGAGGGTGGTCTGTAGCAGGCTATAAACTGGAAGGCAGTTTTACCCACTGTTAGTTGGACATGGATAGTCTCTGATGCTTCGTGCTGTGCCACCAACCTGGAGGTGTGGGTATCTTTGACGAATATTGATACTCCCCCTCCTTTTGTGGTTTGGTCCAAGTTTTGGGGCTGAAAAGCATGGTATGAGGTATAACCTGGAAGTGCTGGGGTGCTCTCGGGAGCCTTAAACCAGATTTCTGTTACTGCACAGATATCGATGTTCTCCATGCTAAGGAGAGTTTCCAGTGCGTGCATCTTGAGGTTCAGACTTCTGGCATTGAGTAGCATTACTCTTAGTTTCTTATCCCTTGTGATACCTATGGAGGTGGGTTTGTCTTTTGAGCCTTGCCTAAAAAAGGCACTATGAATGTAGCAAGAGCCTTTGACAATATCCGAAAGCCCAGGGGTGACAGGTGCAAGCCGTCCCTAGCAAAGCATCGTGGCTTGTCGAGCATGTCATCCCAAGCTGACAGGCATTGGATCTCCTTTGAATGACACCAATACTTAAGCCAGTTGTTGAAATTGATCATCTTGTCTTCATATTGTGGCATCATTCTTGGTGAGGGTAAGATGCTACTCAAGGTCAGGGTCATACCGGCCTATATATACACATATATATATGTGTGTGTGTGTGTGTCTACTTTGTTTCACTGAATCTCATTTCACTGAATTTCATTTTACCCCGACGCATCACTGAAAACACAAAATAACTGAAAACTCATTTCACTGAATCTCATTTCACTAAACTGCAGTTAGTATATATGGCATTGTGTAGACTAATGTAAGGCAAGTAAAAGATATATGCCCTTTTCCACAATTAAGTGCAATCCTGGAGTTAGTATATTTGGGGGGGGGTGGGTGGTGTAGCCCCCCACTTATTTTGAGTACATATTATTTTCCAGAGAGAGTTAGTCATTGGTGTTGTAACTATGCATGTTTATTGTTTAAAATGTATTGTTTTGAAGTTTATGGTAAAATAGAATGTAAAACAAACAAGATGGGGGGCTATGCCCCCCACACACCCCCAATGTGGGGGGGGGTTGTGCTCCCACACCCTCCTAACTATATATACTAACTCAAGGATCACACTACAGTACCTTTTACTTGCCTTACAGTACTCTACACAGTGTCATATATACTAAGTTTAGTTCAGTGAAATGAGATTCAGAGAAATGAGTTTTCAGTAATTTGAGTTTTCAGTGATGTGGTCAGGGAGAAATGAAATTCAGTGAAATGAGATTCAATGAAACAAAGTAGACCCATATATATATATATATATATATATATATATATATATATATATATATATATATATATATATATATATATATATATATATATATATATATACACATAAAGAAATACATGTATATATATATATATATATATATATATATATATATATATATATATATATATATATATATATATATATACACATGCACACATATATATATATATATATATACACACACACACACACACACACACACACACACACACACACACACACACACATATATATATATATATATATATATATATATATATATATATATATATATAATATACTTTGTTACCAAGGCATACAATTCCTTTGCCACATTATTCTAGGTCTTCCTTCATTTTTGTTTCTGCAGTCTTTATCTCTTTAGAACTTTCATTGTGCAGGGCGCAGTAAAAATGGTTAACTGAGAGCAGCAATTGATGAAAGCACTGTAATTAAAAACTTTTCTCTGACAGAAAATATAATCAAAAATTAAAATGTGTAGATACTTATTGGCTAATTCTGTTCACTAATAGTCATAGAAAAGATTTATAGCTTCAAGTTCATCAAAAGCTATAATGTTTCTGGCATAATTTCAGCTGCTTGGTCAAGAGAGAAGAGACTTCAAAATGAGTCATTCAAGAAATGGCACTCAGGATTCTTTTGTCAAAAATACATACAGTCTCTAATATCCAAAATGCATTACATAAAATAGACAAACTAGATACCAAATTAGAAAGTTTCAAAGACAAGACCAGAAAGAATGTTGAATATTCAGAAATTCTTATGATACAATAAAGTGCACAAATCAGAAGTATGGAAAAAGTTTAAATGATCATAAAGGAAGAATAACTGAAGGTTAGTCTCAGACTGAATTTCTGTTAAAACAAAATAACTGGCTCATAGAAAAACTTGATGATTTATAAAATACAACATTTCTTGTTAACTTGGATTCTGATGAAGTCGAGATCATGTTGGACAAAAGCACTTAATTCATGATACAATAAAAGTTTTCTTGTTTTTAAAGTCCGGTGTGGTCCATTTGGTTTGCAGTTATGATACTATATGTTTAAGTGATCTAGTGTTTTTTTAGTATCATATCCACATTCATTTATTAATGGTTTGGAAAATAGACTGAGACAAAATAACATTAGAATTTATAGTATACCTGAAAAGTATGAGGGAGACAATATAGTAAATGTCTAACAATCTGGTTACATAAAACATTACTTTTACCTGAAACTTCATTTTTTGGAATTGAAAGGACATATAGATCCTTGAGAGCACCTTCAAAGAAGGAAAACTCACCACCATATTCAATTGTAGTTAAGTTCATGTCTGGCTTAGAAAAAGATAATAACAGCATGGCCCAGCTCACCTATTAAAATAGGTGAACATGTAGTCAGATTTGATAATGGTTAGTCCAGTAATGAGTAAAAGAAAATCATGTTTACCATTGATCAAGGAACTTAAAAAGAACAACATTAAAGCCATTTTGATGTTTCTTGCAAAGATCAAATTATTTCTCTCTGAAGAAACCATAATATTTAACACATTGGAGGAGACATCCACTTGTGTTAACAGCAATAAAATAATTAATAATATTGAAGAAATGGAGTGGAACAGAATATCCCTCAAGACACAGAATGAGCTGAATTCCTGGAAAACTGCTTCTAAAATTAAAAAGCCTAAAAACAAGTGACATTCATTCTCTGATTGCAGGACTTTTATTTTATGAAACACCACATTTACCTTTTAAGTAAAAGGTTTATACTGGACTTTAAGCTTCAAACCATCAGTAAGCATGTATTTATATTTTAAGCTAAAGCATTTTGCATGATGAGGAATATATATTTTAGTTTTACTACATTTACAGTGAAAGATAACATATTTCATTTAACTAAACTTATGAGTGCATTTCTAAATGCAAAACAAATACTTCCTGTCAGAGAATGTCATTAAATTATAAGCAATAGAATTTGCAACTTTAAGGGTATATAAGTTAAGAATAGTACTGATTAAATAGCTCTTTTATGTGAGATTTACAAGCTATATAGAATAAGGTAGAATATTAGTGGGAAAATAAGACAAAATATATTTAAATAACAAACTGCTTTCAAGAAAGATGCCTCTTACATATACCTGCATATGGCAGAAGTGTGAATGCACAAAATCACATATAATTTACATAGAATATCATATAAAAATATTTGAAAATAATCTGAAAGCTGAAATTTGAAGCTTGGTCATGTGAACTTTGAAGCTTTTTATGTACATGTTGTATGTTATTAGATTCACTAAGTCTACCTGAAGTTATCCATTTCACAAGTAAATGCTGAAATTTGAGTGTTTTATTGCTGAATCAGTACACCCATTTTGATAGAAGGTAAAGTAGATTTGTCAATATGTTTGAATCCGAGAAGGGAGAATGGGATTTTGGACACATTGTAACTTTTGAATAAAATATAGACTGCAAATATTTTTTTACACCATAGAAATAGCAAGACATTCTCTTCGACCTGAAGAATTTTTAAATATTTTGATATTTGTCGGGTTAAGAATGTCACACAATTTTTTTAGATATAGACACTGGTACTTTAAAAATTAATTCAGAGCTTTTGTTAGATATATAGAATATGTGTGTATCTTTTAGCATGATAAATATATATACCCATTGATTTTCATTTTACATTATAGTTTAGTATTATAAGGTTACCTGCCACCTATAAGTTACTGATGTCTTTATCTCTTTAAGTCCCACTCTGTTATACTTCTTTATTTTGAGATTTAGTTATAATAATGTTGATTGAGCAACTGATTTAGGAATATTTAATGGGTAATTTATACTACTATTACATAATTAGGTATATAGTATACTGTTTGTTGGATTATTTACTATTTGTGATTAATAGAAGAGGATTATTAAACTTTTATGTAGCAATGGGAGTATAGTTTTAAATGTCAGTATATATAACTAAACTAATAGTCTCTTATTATTTTTGACTTATATATAATATTATATTAATTATTTGTAAATCGCTGTAGATTTTGGCCATTTTTTTCTTGAATTGTTAGGTATTGTAGGTAGAGAGAAAGTATAGTGGTTTGTCTATTCAATGGGTAAACTAGGAACTATTCTGTCCATGGTATGTTTTATTAGCAATATATACATTTATAGTTGTAAACGTGTCTTTGTTTTTATTTAAGAGTTTTAGTAGTTTAGTTTGTTGAAAGGAAGAATTCAAAAAATGTGGAATGTTAAGATAGTGTTGGAGGATTGCATTAGTGAATATATATATATTTAAATTAATAAGTTGGATAAATGTGTCATATTATCTTTTAAAAAATATTTTCCATACATAGTATTGATAGTTTTAATCTATCTATTAATGTAAATAAATTAAATAATGGCAACAAAGGAAAATCATTAATGAGATATCTAAAATGAAATAGAGGAGACATTATATTCTTTCAAGAAGCTCACTTGACAGATAAAGATTTACAATATTTAAATAACTTAGGTTATGAAATGTTATTACCTGCTTCTTTTAACAAAAAGAGGAGAGGAGCTGCTATACTTTAGAAAAACTCTACTGTAATGCCTAAGGTAATGGAATCCCTCAATGATCCCTGTGAAGATTGGGGGAAGATGGGCGAAGGCTGCCAGCCTAGTCAAATATAATTTGATACATAATTCTATAATTTGTATATATAGATGTAAAATACAGGTTTATGTTCTTAAATGAAAGGAAACACTGTAAAATGTGAACTACAGGATTGTTGTATCATTGCCATCTGCTGTAAGGAAAACTAAACCAAGCATTTCAAATGTCCTTTGAAGTTAAAATTATCTAAATAGTGGTGCCGTAGCAGCTGGCTGAACACATTCTTCCTATTGTCTTAACTAAAGGAATAATTGCTGGAGTGTACATGTGAAATGTCTTTTATTGTTGAAATTTCCTGAGCAGGTGTTAGATTGCTAAATAATGTAATCTTTTTGTCTGAGAATGCCAGACTAAGTGTCAAAATGATGTAGTGTGTATTCTGGGAAAACCTAAGTGTCAAAATGATATAATATGGGAGGGCCTAGCAGAGCTGTTAGTGAGTTTAAAAACTATTGTAGAGAGAGAGAGAGGCTGTGAGCATTTTGATCTTGATATCTAACTTATCAGTACTCTGCCTGTTGTCTTAAGTAAGTAGTGTTTTAGAAATATGTTTTCTTGTAGTAATAGCTAGGAAATTAGAAGAAAGTTAGACAAGTGTTTTTCTGTTATATCAGAACTTTCCTACTGTATTGTTTTAAGTTTCTGTGTGATCTCTGAACTCTTAAATATCACTGTGGTATAGTAGTATTGTCTTGTGTTTTAATTATTTATTATTAAATATTTTAAACCCTTTACCTGTGGCTGGTTTGTGTAGAGATAAGTAAGCTCTAGAGTACATTGCATATTTATAGAGTTTATTGTAATAAGCCACTCTAATAAGCCTTAGACTGAATAGTCACATTACCAATTGGATAATAATATTGCACAGTAATAACTGGACACCATTTTAAGGGCCTTTCAGTAGCTGATAAGTATTAGCTGGTGGTGGTAGAAATGACTACCGTATAGTCTGGGTAAAGGGGCACAGCTGGAGAATCTGTGTCAGCCTTTCCCGGGAGTGACTGTGAAGTTGTATAAATATGTCAAAGTGTGTGTGTGGTGTGTCAGCTACCTGGGCAGGGACATGAAGTACTGGTGGGACAGAGAGGGTGCTGGAGGTTAGCTTGCCAGCTAGGCTGAGATCTGGACCCTATAGCTGTGCCAGTGGGGAGTCTTATTGGGGACCTGGAGAGCAAAGGAGCAGCCAGCCCCAGACTGACTGTGATCTCTGTGTGCACTTAAGGGAAATTGTACTTTACTGTGTGTATTTGTTATCCTTTCCTCTTATATGAGATGCCCTCCCTGGTGTTAGTGGTGAGGATTGAGGCTCCTTGATTGCTGGGCCAGGGCACGGTCGTCACAATCCCAAAGGAATGTATACATTTGTAATAATTAAGTAAAATGGCAAATTCTATACACTAACTAATTTTTACTGGATTCCTGGAATAGGTGCAATAGTGGCTAAAGATCATTTAAACTTAGTACAAAATCATTGGAAGGGTAGTTTAATTTTAGCAGGGGATTTTAACTGCATATCTAGTATAAAAGATACAAGTGAACAAAAGAAAGCTAAAGTACTGGCATCAGCTAAAGCACTAAATAAATGGATTAGTAATAATAATTTAGTTGATTTACTAGTAAAAGCAGAAGATAAGTCATTGTTCTTCACTCATTATTCTTATGTGCATGAGACACAAACTAGAATTGATAAGATTTATGCCTCTATAGATTTACTTAATAAAGTAAATTATTTTAAAACTGTTCCTTGTACTTTATCTGATCATAATGCACTTATTAATATATTTATAAACATAAGGAAATTTCAGATTATTTATCGAATCCCAGTATAGATGATGAAAGTAAAAGAATTTAAGAGTTACTTTAAGGAACAAATTGAGATTTTGTTATCTTTGAATGATAATGGTCAGGTTAGTAAAGTTATATGATGAGACTCCTTATAAAATGCATGTTAAAGTTAGAATAGGAAGATGGGCAAGTAATAAAACGAAAGAGTGGGATAAAGACTTGATAGAAATACAAGATGAAATACACAAAGCGGAGATTGAACAACAAAGAAATTAGATAAAACTGAAGTCATTAAAAAATTAACAACAAAATATCAAACAGTTTTAATGCATAAAGTGGAGAAAAATAAATGTGCACAGTTATGCAATGGCTTCAAAAAATCTACATAGACTAGCTAACAGAAGGAAGATATTAAGCAAAAAGACACAAATCGATACTATTCAGACTTAGAGGAAGTGTGTAATAGTTTTTAAAAATTCCATGAAGATCTTAATAAATATAAAAATAATAATTCTGGTGATTACAAAATTGACAAGTATTTAAAGAAAAATGTTACTAATAAACGTAATAACCAACAAATATCTCTGTTGAATAAACCTATTACCCTGACAGAAGTTAAAGAAGCTTTAAAAGAGGGGAAAATGGTAAAGCTCCAGGGGTAGATGATTTTAGTATGGAATTATATAGTCTGCTTTTGCTAAATATTTTAGAATTACTATGTGACATTTTCAGTATAACACAACTAAAATAAAACGTAACTCATAAACCATAAAAATAAAAAATCCAGGCCACAAACGCAGGTGCAAAATCCTTTATAAATCCACAAATAATCCACAGATGAGTGCTTTGATCTGAAGAAGTCTTGTGATCAGACAAAAGGGCTCATCTGTGGATTATTTGTGGATTTATAAAAGATTTTGCACCTGCATTTGTGGCCTGGATTTTTTATTTTTATGGTTTATGAGTTACATTTTCAGTATAATTCATAGTGACAAAATAATTCCTCCTTCATGAAAATCTTCTGCAATCTCACCTATACTTAAACAAGGAAAGGATAATGAGTTAGTTTCCTCATATAGAACTATTTCACTACTATAGACTATAAAATATTTACTTCTATTTTCACTGCACGATTAAGAGATATAGTAGAAAAATTAATTAATAAATATCAGACAGGCTTTATAGTCAATAGATTAACATACAATAATATAAAAAGGGCAGTACCTATCTTAGATTTAGCAAAAGGAATGAACAAAAAATTGGCCTTAATTAGCTTAGATATTGAGAGAGTTTTTGATTCTGTAGATTGGACTATTTTTTTAAAACGTTAGAAGCGTTTGGATTTCCAGAACAGTTTATTGGAATACTAAAAAAACTGTATAGAGACTCCAAAGCATATGTTAAAACTGAATCTTACATTTCTCAAGGATGCACTTTAAACAAAGGCATAAAGCAAGGGTGTCCCTTGTCCCTTCTACCAGGGGCGGCCCATGCTATTGGACTGCCAGACTGCAGCCCCCCCAGCTGTAAAATAAGAAAGAAAGTTAAACTAAATAAAATAAAACACAAAAGAAAAAACTATCGCAAATAGCGGACTGTCGCACATGCGCACTAGCATTTCCGATATCCGGACTGCTGCTGAGACAGTCTGGAGCATGCGCAGACTGTCTCAGCAGCAGTCCGGATAACAAAGCATTCAAGTGCAGAGATCCCAGAAGTCTGTGCAGTTGTAACTGCATAGACTGTCACAGGAAAGGGATCGGATGCGGACTGCAACATCGGCAGGCTGGGAGTCTCATCAGGGAAGGACATCTCACGGGTTGAAAAAAGCTGTGGAAGGATGTATTTAGTACTGCTCCAACGAACGAAGCTGTGGAAGGATTTACCTGTCCCAGGTAGGTAGGGTGTATATGTGTGTGTGTGTGTGTGTGTGTGTGTGTGTGTGTGTGTGTGTGTGTGTGTGTGTGTGTCTGTGTGTGTAAGTAAAATGCCCCAGTTGCTACATGGTGGTGGGTAGAGAATAAGGCTTGAACCCTATACCTTGGGCCCAGGTGGCAAGAGCCTGAATTCCCTACCCACCACCATTTGTAAAAATGTTGCAGATTTTTCCCTTATACATGTTCTGTTCCTCATAAAATCTGTGGTTTCTGTATTTTTGTGTCCTTGCAAAGCCAGTAGTGCATTGGTGCAGTGGTAGCATTGTTGCCTGACAGCTATATGTTCTCTGGTTTGATTCTTGGCTGGGGTGCCTTACCTTCTGTGTGAAGTCTGTACACCCTCCCTGTTTTTGTTTCCTCTAGTGTCCTCCCATCTTACAAAGACATGTGTCTGTCTGGAGTGTTTCCCCCTGTGCATCTGCTAAAAATTAGCTTTTGTTCCAAGTCAGACTTTCCTGGTTAACAAATGTTAAAAATGACATGCATTTGAATATCAGACTTCATATTCTTCAGAAAGTGCATGGTAACACAAAAGCTTTTATTCTAGCAATTTTCTAAGTGTATAAGATGGATATTTGAAATTTGTCCCGATTTTTGGGACTGTATTCCCCCATTATTGGCTTCATCCATGTTTTGTGCTAAGGTTGAGAGCTATGGTAAGAACTGAATTTACTGAATATGTTTGGGGGTTATATTCTCCCATTACTGGCTTTGTCCGGGTGTTTTTTTGCTAAGAGGTTGAGAGCTATTGTGAGAACTGAATTCACTGAATGTTTGGGGGCTGTATTCACCCATTATTGGCTTTGTTCAGGTGTTTTGTGCTAAGAGGTTGACAGCTGTGCTATGGTGAGAACTGAATTCACTAAATGGTAGCCATTTAAGTTTCCGTCTTCCTCTTTCACAAAACAGCTGATTTGGTATAGTGGTATGTTGCTCTGACTGTTTTGCACAGGGTCCTGGGTTTAAGGCTTGGCAGTGAAATGTATGGTGGTAACACAGCATTTTATTCTAGCAACTTTCCAACATTACACAAGCAATGTTTAAAACGTGTCCCTGGTTTTTGGGCTTTTGTCCCCCCCACTATAAATTTTGGCTTTTTCCAGATTTCTTTGTGCTGCAAAGTTCAGAGATACAGCTGAGTGAGTAGATTTTACAAGGAGCTGAGAGCTGCAGGGGAGCAAACGTTTAGTGCTGCTTATGCTTAGTCTGATTGCATTGTTAACACAACAGGTAGTATACTTGCTTTTGATGCAGAAGGCTGTGGGTTCTACTCCAACAGTAGATAGATGTATTTCTGATACTGTACTGTGTTGAAAAAGGGATGGATGTGAAGATACTTAGTAACTATGAGCCTGTTATCAGTTTGCCATCCATTCCCTATTGCAATATTGCTAGCTTATCATTTTTTTAGTGTAAGATAGGCAATTTATTGCTCAAGGGTAATGGGCACTTTATTTGTAGATGAAGCAATGAAATACAAAGTTGTTTGCTAGCAGCAACCTCTTCATTAGTTATAGATCTCTTTAATGTGGAATTATTTAGATGAATTTTACTTCTTCACAGATTGTGCATATGTACTGATACTGGTGGACTGTAGAAGTTTAAGTAGACTTTTATGATGGAAATGTTCTGAATTGGGCAGTTTTGTCATTACTGGTGCATGCATTTTGTTTCATTGTTTACTGGAAAAAATTTAAAAACAATAAATTTAAAACACCCTCTAAGACTGCACTGCATTGTACAAGGAGTATAATTTAATGCAATCAGGAAGGTGTATGAAAGAGCATGTGTATGTTTCGTGTGCAAGGGGCCTGTGATTTGAAAACAGCCCAAACCCAAAGTTAATCTGCCACTGGCAAAATGTATTTTCTTTGAATGTGGGTTTCAATGCTGTTTCAGTGATTGTGAGTTTTCAAGGGCAGAGAAGTTTTAATGCTAAGACTGTTCTCATTGTGAGACTGCATTGCTTTGTTTAGAAAATATGATATCTATTAGTGTTTGCGCTGTAAAATGCAAAATAAAACTTTTAAATCAAGTCCAAATCATCGCAGAAGTAAAGCAGCATGCACATTAGTGTTTATAGTAAATGGGGCGAAATAGCCAAGTAATGTTTCATTGGAATGGCTGTAGGGGGGGGAGATCCATTCGACCATGATTTTGTGAGGGGGGAAGGGCAGCAAATGCAAAGACAGCCCCAGCTGAACTATACCTCTCAACTGTCCAGATTTTTGCAGAATGAATAGATTTTTGCTTCTTATTTTTCATTTGTTCCTCATAAAATTTGTGGTTTTCTGTCAAATCATTTAGGAATGAAGTCACTAAATAATGACAGAGTTTCAGACTTCATAACCTTCAGAAAAATGCATGCTAAAGCAAGACCTGTTATTCGATCAGCTGTCTCATTTTATACAAGAGCAATTTTTAGTACTGTTTATATGTCCCCCCATATATTTGGCCTTGTCCAGATTTCCTGCATTAACAGGTTGAGCTGTGCATGCAAATAAATTGCTTTATAGAATTAGGCATATCCAGACCTCTCAACTGTCCCCGATGTTCTCTCAAAATGTTGCTCTTCCCTTAATAATCCCTCCGCAAAATGGCAATTTTGGAAGAAAACATGGAGGGTTTACAATTAATAAATAACTGTAATAATCAGTTCTAGATTACTTTTATTTCAGAAATGCATATAGATTCTTTTATTTTATCAGCTGCTCAAGTTAGCAGTACTAATATTAAAAAGTGTCCCTTCTTTGACAGGTTCCCAGCTGTATTGTGTGGCTATTTTATATTTTTGAATCACATTTTTGGTCCATTTTTCATAAAATTCTGTTTTTTTTGGCAAATTAGTGGCAAATCATTAAAGACTGAAGTTAGAAAATAATGACAAACATTTCATTTTCAGATTTCATACCCTTCAGAAAATTCATACTAATGCAAGACCTACTATTTTATTATCTTTCTAAGTTTATAAGAGCAGTATATTTAAAAATTGTCCTTATTTTTGGGCCTTTGTCCCACTTCTATGTATGGCTTTGTCCAGATTTCTTGCTCTGAGCTTGAGAGGTATGACAAATGTGTCAGGGCCATTGCAGTCAGCCAAAGACATTTCAAATTGTGACATACTTGTTGCACCCCACTCCCCCATGTAGTGACTCTGGATGTGTCCAAGCAAGGCAAGGAGCAGTTATGCAGTGTAAATGCGCAGACTATCCCCCCATCCAAGGTAGACACAAGTACCACAATGGCTTTCCATCTGTCCTTGATTTTGCAGAATGTTCTGGTTTCTGTCATATTTTTATACTGTTGATTTATGCTTATTATTATTCAGAAAGTGCCTGTTGCTCTGTGTTTAAGTAGCAGTGCTTTAATGACCATCTGGTAAGCTTGTCTGAGATTGTAAGATGCAAGTAAGTTTTTTAATAAGCATACTGTTAAAGAATTGCCAACATTGAAAGCCTTTCTGTTGTTGCCATGCAGAGAATACTTACATAACTAGATAACATATAAGCCTTGGGTATTGAAATGCATATGACAGTATTTGTAATAAAGGGCAGGATTACATTATTTTAAGAGCTCATTACAGGTTTTACCTGCAAGCTAAATAGAATGCCAATCTATGTGCGGTCCTTTAAGCAATGTATGTTGAGCTTGTTTCCTGTTTGCTTTTCATTTTTTACTTTGATCATGTTTTCCCCATGAAACAAGTAAATAGTTGTTGTCAGGCAGCAGGTCTTTTTTGGATAAGAAACATTTTTACAAGTGGGGGTATCACAGAGATTACTACTTTCAGCATGTTACTTGGTACTTTAATAAAGCTGAAAATAAATTATAATTAGAACTGGAGTACAAGGAGAAGTGAATTGAGTTGAGTGCTGCTTGTTATTCTTATACTTGATTTTGACTAGCATTCCAGTAATGTATTTAAAAAGTAATTTATTTTTTCATGCCTCACAACCTTTTTGTTTCCATCTAGATATTAAGTAAGCTGTCATGCAGCCAATGGATTGAAATATGTTTTTTCTTCTACACTTCATTTTGTCTTGATTGGACTCACATAATAATGGTTTGGCACCCAGGGCAGAGTATTTAATTAAAGTTACAGTTTTTGTGGTTTTGAGCATAGCTCCTCCCCTTTCTAGTTGGCCACACCCATTCCCACTGACCCCACCCATTCAGCTGTCTCCTGCAGCCCCCCTTTGATTTGAAGTCACCAGCCGCCACTGCCTTCTACTATATGAATTATTTATCAAATCCTTAGCTAATAGGTTCATAGGTTCATAGGATGATACTAGGCTATTGGCCTGGAGGCCCTTATAAGCCTAGCCAAGAATTTCCCCCATGTTTCCACAAAGTCAGCACCTGTTTTCCCTGTCCGGCAGGGACCCAGGTGGGATCCCAGGGGTATATTTTCTGTTTCCCATCCAGTCGTCAGGGTTCCTCTTAAAAAGGGCTAGCAAGGTACTCTGCTTGATATGGAGAGGAAGTCCATTCCACAGATGGGGGAGTTGTTGGGATACAAATCTATACCGCCAACAAGTTCTATTAATGTCACAGACCAGGTTGAGACCTTGCATGCAGGTTGCATGAGTGGAGTTTTGTTTACGGATATGCAGCAGCTCCATCAAGGTTGAGCCTGAGACGGCCTTGTATGCCAGACACAGGTCACCTCTGAGCAATTTTTACAAGACTGAGTAGAGGGACAGGGATTTTAGCCTATCTGTATAGAATAGGTATTTGAGACCCTGGATTTTCCTGGTCAGGATCCTCTGTGGTCTCTCCAACTGCTGCATGTGCTTGGTAAAGTACACGTACAATCAAATAATAAAAGAAGCACTGAAAACATTGATGGATTCTTAATTAACAGAGATTGTCAATCTAAAATACAGCTTTTTGTAGATGATATTTTACTAACTATAAGAGATTTAAATTATTCAGCTGAAGAAATAGATGAGGAAATTGAAAAGTTTCAAGAAGTATCACTGCCAAAACTTAATAATAATAAAACTGAAACTTTAGTATTAAATCAATTACTAGATAGTAAATCTAAAGATAATTATAACTGGAAAGGAAAAGAACTAAAATTTAGGAATACAAATCTATCAAGATTAGCAAATTACATGATTTCCTTCACTTTGGAGGATAGGTATATATATATATATATATATATATATATATATATATATATATATAGCATGCAGTAGTTTTTAAACATGACAAAAAACTTTTAAAGAAAATGGAAAAACTGTTCACTTCATTCTTATGGTAACTGACAAAAATTATATAAGATTATGGGAGCATGGTTGTATTAGCTTCCCAGATGTAGAATTTTATTCTGCTGCTATAAATTCTAACTCTATTATACTCTATATAGGCTCAACTTATCACAAACCTTGCACCCAACTCCCCCCCCATCCTAGATATCAGGTCATTAAAGATTTGTTTAAGGCAAAAATTACAGCCTTTATGGAACCAGATGGCATCCTAGGCTGTCTTCTAAAGAAACAGAAACATGAACTAGCATCACCATTAAGTACCTAATTCAATCACAGCCTAACCATTGGATTTGTTCCTGCAGAATGGAGAACAGCAACAGTTATTCCCCTGCACAAAGGTGGTTTAGCAACAGACCCAAGGATTTATAGACCCATAAGTCTGACCAGCTTCATCTGTAAAGCCATGGAACATATCATCATGGACCTCATAAATAAAGACATAGATGCCCTCCAAACCATGGATCTAACCCAATTCAGCTTTGTCATGGGCAGATCCTGTCTGTTAAACCTGGTGGATTTCTTTTAAAATATGACCAGGGCCATTGACGAGGGCAAATCTGTGCACACAGCATACCTCAACTTGGCAAAGGCTTTTTGACATAATCTCACACTCAGGCATTACTGATAAACTTAGCAAACTGAATGTAAACCCCTTTGTTGTAAGATGGGTTGCCAATTGGCTCACAAACTGGTCACACACTATCAAAGTGGGTGAATCCACATCAAAAAGCAGACCTGACACCAGCAGGTTGCCACAAGTGTCAGTGCTGGGGCCCCCTACTGTTTGGTATATACTTCTCAGAAGTTCAGGCCAAAACTAAGGGGCTGTAGCTGACCAAGTTTGTGGATGACTGCAAACTGGGTGAAATTATTGAATCCCCAAATTATGTCAGCATACTTCAGGAGGGTCTTACTCAGACCAACAACTGGTGTCTTAGTCATGATCTCAAACTAAATAAAAATAAATATATCATCATTCCCTTCAGTAAAATAATGTCCCTTCACACTGTCAAATTAGCAACAATACCCTGCGTACATACTAAGTAGTAAAAGATTTAGGATCACAAGTAGACTGTGACCTTAACTATGATTACTATGTGTCTACTGTAGCAAGGAAGGCTTTCTACGTAGCACACTTGATTAGCTAAGGTATCACCTCAAGACCAAAGGAGGTTATAACAGCTCTATACTCATCACTATTCAGGCCCATAACTAAGTATAACACTCCTTTCAGCATGTACCGTACAAAGCACCTGCAGCAATTGGAGAGACCTCAGAGGTTTCTGGCTAAAAAGATCAAGGGACTCCAGCACATGTCTTACACAGACCAACTAAAGTCCCTGTCACTGTACTCAGTATTGTATAGACTTCTTAGGGAAGACTTATGCCTGGCTTACAGAGCAATCTCTGTCCCAAACCTAATGAATTTGCTGCGCATCCATAAATCAAACAAGACTAGATTTACCCATTCTAGGGTCCTAAATATGACCTGCAACTTGAATAAGACATGCTGGAGGGGCAGATTTGTCCCCCAAGGACTGCCACATCTTTGGAATAGGCTTCCAATTCACATGAAGTAGAGCACCTCTATGACACTGTTCAAAAGGAACCAGGATGAGTGGATGGGGCACTGTACATTCTTACCAAGGATAACACCAACAACCCTTCTGGACATGGGCAGTCATCACTAAATGCAATATTGGGTGTTGACCTGCATTTCTATGGTATTACATTGGGATGAAATGGCTAGGCTTAAAATGACCTCCAGGCTGATAGCCTAGTAATCTCCTATGATCCTATAATCCTATCAGTTGTCTGATTAACTCATTCACTGCTCATGTACTTAATCCTCTGGACTCCCTGACAGACAAAAATGAATGCAAGCACCTGGAGAATAAAACCTACAGTATTCTGATCCCCCAGCACCAAGGGCAAGTTTGCTAGCTGAATCACTGACATCCACGACTGACAGTAGTACATCCCGCTGGCAACTAGCACAGGGGAGTGGCATCCACTGCACTGTGAAAGTTCTTTTTGTTATAAGAACATTTTTATTAATTTAACATATTTACAATACATACACAGAAAGGAAGAAATTCAACATCACATATAGTTATACAGTGATAGGAATACATTGAATCATCAAGGTAATCTTCTACAATTACCACATTAAGAGACTTGTTATTTCAATAGCAACATTTCAAGGCTATCCCAATCACTAAAAGTCTTAGCATGATTTATAGATCTTATTCTGATCACTTCTTTTTTCAGTTTTACATAGTATTACTATTAAATTTAAAAATGTCTTTGAACGTAGGAACTGAGCTCAATTTCCAGTTTTTTGTAATAACTTTTCTAGTACCTGCTAAAAAAGCCCCAATCCTTGTTTGCTCTTTTGCTTTTACAGATACAGGAAGTGGAACATTCATTACTATTACTGACAATTATCATATCATAGCCCCTTAAAACATACTTATCTCTTCCCAATATACATTTAAATGTTCACAGTCCATAAACATGTGTATCCAATCAGCTTTTACATCTTTACTACATCACCAAAAAACTGAAGAAGCCATTTTATTAAAGAGATTTTATAGGGTGTAACAAACATTATATGTATATATTTCCATATAAAACTAGTATAAACTTGAAGAAATATGACTAATTGATTTAAGTAACATAGTTTTATTCTAACATCTATTGAGTCACTCAGTCCACTACAATCTAAAAACCTCCAGAATGTTGCATCAAAATCATTATTATTATTATTTGTAATTAACTTACATAACTTGGACAAGCTTCCTCTGAAGGTCAATCTACCCTCGATAATAGCATTCACATATTCATACAATGAGGGAATAGTGTTCTCTTCCTCTTCATTATATGTAGCATTACTGATATGCTTAGAATACACAAGTTGTACTGTGGCAGTTATTCTTACTTCTTTGCATTTTCTTCTAGTTGGATGCATGATTCAAATCCACTTGTATGCATTTTTTTACAGAAATATATTTATTGCCAAAGTCATAGGCTTGCTACAGTAGAGCCTGATCTTGTCTTAGTAACATTTTACACAAATTATATTGGGTGGTATTCGTAGTTGTGGCACAAATGTAGTAGGGTTATTGCTTGCGAGTGAGCATAGCTAGGGTGCAATTCACAGAGGCCACTTACAGTAATACACAATGCCTGTGATTTAGCATAAGTAAATTAAGTTTAATGAGATGTAAATGAGAAATTTTGTAAAGCAGAATATGCTAATGAAGTGCTCTTGTAGTTCATATTCCAATAGGCACACTGTATGCACATCCATTCTTAAAAGCATTGTTGTGAGTTTTGTATTTACTTTGCAATCCACAAACAGTCAAATGACATCAATATAGCAATAACCCATGCCTGGTTGTGGGTAATGCTGGATTTACCCACGGTTGGCATGGTTTGGTACCGAGGGCGAAGCCCGAGGGACCAAACAAAGCCAACCGTGGGTAAATACAGCATTACCCACACCCAGAGGTGGGTTATTGCTATTATACCATGACATTATTTAAGAAAAGAAACTATTACTTTTCTTAAATAATGGTATAGTATAATGCCTGTTTACTGCCCTTCCGCAGATGTCTGGCATCCGCGGCAGTTCTGATGTACTGCGCGCCTGCGCAGTACATCAGAGTTGAGCAAAAGCAACGGAGAAAGCAAGATCTCCGTTGCTTTTTACTGTTTCGCTATGTTAAATGGGTTTAACATAGCGAGACAGCTTTAAAATAAGCAACGGAGATGTCCGTTGCTTATTTTAAAACTGTCTCGCTATGTTAAACCCATTTAACATAGCAACAGTAAAAAGCAACGGAGATCTTGCTTTCTCCATTGCTTTTTTAAAACCTGTCTCGCTATGTTAAATGGGTTTAGCATGAGACAGCTTTAAAATAAGCAACGGAGATCTCCGTTGCTTATTTTAAAGCTGTCTCGCTATGTTAAACCCATTTAACATAGCGAGACAGTGTTTTAAAAGTAGAGTTATACTAATGGAAAAAAGTCCGGGCGACCGGACCTTTTTCCATTAGTATAACTCGATTTACAATGTGCACGCTGGCCAATCAGCGTGCACGTTTTTGGGGGGTCATGGTATAATAGAGGTTATTTCCCCCAGTGACCCCTTCAGTAGTTTGTCCATGTTTGCCCAAGTACTCAAATAACAATAAAATGAAGTATTTTCATCTCATTTTAGCACTTCATAAATTCACTCACCCATGATTCTGTCACACATTACTCATTTAAGTGTTTTTGTATGCAAATAAAGCCCTTTTATGTTTATCGCTATGAAACAGAGTAATACATCAGTGTGTAAGGCACCTACCTAATCCTCATAGTAACTCTTCCATAACTCTTACACCTCAAGTAGTTACACTTTTGCCATAAGAAGGTGCATTTACCCAAAGGCTTCTGCGTTTCCATAGTCAGTGTGGTTCACATACACTAGGCACATTTACATATCCATTTAGTGCCACTATTCGCTGAATGCCACTAAGCATCAGCAAAGGGCAAGACTATGAATACCACCCATTGCTTTAACCAAAATAACATGATCAGACAATAACATGAATGCTGAAATTGTAATACCAAACTGGAAATGCAAACTAACCAAAATGAGTGGAAGCTAAACACAATATCAAATTACAGGATAGTTGTTTCTTTGTCTCCCCTTCAAACCTATAAATTCAAGGGGAAAGCTGACAACAATAAAGTAACTGAATTATGTTACATGACTAAAGCACAAAAGTACAGCTATGACTGGCTGGCCTTAAATCTTAAATTCCTCATAAACTTGAAATTAAAACATTTGCATGTATTTTGACATAAAACAATGAAACAAATAATCTATGGTAAAAAAAAAAGAAAATTAACGTTTGACTGGGGGAGCTGGAAGTTATCACAACACAATTTCTGCACAAGTTCACAGCTAAAACTAGTTTACAAATGGATGCCATAATCACAGTGGAGAAGATATTCAAAAATGTTAGAGATGGTAAAGGTGCAGGGGTTAAAATATAGTTGCTGATCCTTGTAGGGTGAAGCATTGTGCTGTAAGACAAATTTGGGATTGCTTTCTGCATCTCAGTGGTGTGGCATATCTAAGTAGGCAATGGACAAAGCTGCATAAACCACCCTAATAATGTTGGTAAAATGCATTCTTCAAGGTACTGATGAAAGCAAGAAGAGAGTGGAATCACATGAAGGTTTACTTCAGGCACACTTCTCATCTATGAGGGTTGGGAGGGTGGCCTAATGGTTAAGGTGTTTGCCTTACAAACACAAGGTACAGGGTTTGAGTCTCACAGGGGATAAATGGCTAGGCTTAAAATGGCTCGCAGGGGCAGTTAGCCTAGTACTAATCTATGAATCTATGAATCTATGAATCACTGTCCCTGCATAACCAGGTGCTAAGGAAGCATACAGTTTGTCTAGCAAGTATGGCAAAGAAGACTGAGAGTTAGTTGCTAAATCTGATGAACAAGAAAACTGCAGTCACATAGAAAATGTATGAATGATTGTATAACTGGAGCTGACAGAAGGAACAAGGCCAGTTAAGTTTTCTGAAAATCATCTTCATTCACTAGTTGTACGTATCACTGTTTGGCACAAGCACACAGATGTCTGCCTAAATCTCCATTAAAGGGAGAATGAGTAAGACACTTCATATATAAACTGCTGAATTTCAAGGATAAAAGGCCATGCTTGCAGTGGTGACATTAAATACAGGTAATTTAAAATTGGGCCAACAGCAGGGTTACAGACTTCATTATTGTGTTATGTAGTTACTAATTTTGGCGAAAAGAAATGTGGAAATATTAAGGGATTTTAAAACTCTCACCAGACATTCCGTTGGTTTCCAACACTCTCACACTCTTTACTTTTTCTAGCAGATGTTAATTATTTATTAACTACAGTGGTCCATAGGGTTGTGAAAAGGACAAGAAATTCCAGCTGACTTGATATGAAAAAGTAAAATAATCACTTCCCAGACAGAGTCTTCAGGATTAAATATCAAATAACTGAACCAGCTGGGAGAAATGAACCTCATGTACATTACAACCTAATGTACGTCTACTGCTCTGCTAGGACCTATGGGGTAGATCCCCCGGCCTTTTTAGGTAAGGTTCTTGCACATTACTGTAGGCTTGCTTCATCATATATCCAATTTATATGTTATGTTTCTGCTGTATTTTACATATAGATATGAACAGGAGTATTTACATCATTACATGATTTTTGTGAGAAATAGTGGCATTTAGTCATAAAACATTATTACTAAATATCAGAAAGTTGTGTAATTGTATCAAATTAAAGTGTTTACTGGAATTGGTGAAGATATGACTAATTATATTGTTTTGCAAGAGACAAAGCTGATAACAGCAAAAGTTACGAGCTTTATGACTAAGTCCTAGGTGCCCAGGTTTGACTAGTATTCTCAGCCCTGAGGGAAGGAAGGGGCTGTGGACACTAGGGAGTACATTGAGTGGTGTTATCTTCTGGGTGGAGACAGCAAAGCTCACCTATCATGCATCAGGGGTCAGGCACAGATGTCAGGAGGGACTGCCCCTTGCAGAAGTGAGGGGATGTCCTCAGCTACATCCCACTGCTCTCCACCCTCCACCATCACCAGGTGTGTGCATTAGGGATGCAGAAGCTAAAGAAGAAAAGCCTCAAACCACCTTGATGGTCATCTGAATGATGGCCCCTCCCAGCCAACCTTAATAGTGGTGATGGGGAATGAATGGTGATGACGAGCCAAATAGGAGGTTGTTGATTGTCAGACAGTAGGGCAAAGAGTGCCAAAAAGAGCTTTATGAATGCAGCAAAAACACAGGGAGATGTTCAAGGTCCTACTCCTAGTTTAACAAGACAAGTGATGACTACCTAAAATGACTTTATACTACATTTAATTAAAGAAGGTGGGGATCTTTGTAGTTTATTCAGCACTACAAAACTCTAAAGGGAGAACTAACTATCTGCGGTGTTTATGCATTTGGTCGTGATAATGAAAACTGTTTTCTAAATAAAAACATCAGATAAGTAATATTGTAGTGTCAATGAACATCTTGATGACTGGTAAAGATTTTAATTTGGCTTTATTATACCTACAAGACAGATTAAATAAAACAGACACTCATCAAAATGTGTGTAGCAGTTCAACAGGTGTGCTCATTTTTGAAAAAAAAAAAAAAAAAAAACACGATCTATGAATGGAAGTGCTTTGTCAGCAGGAAGATTTTCTACATACTTGTCAATGGATTATAATACTGTTAATGAGGTTATTTGTGGAATCAAGGAATTTACCTCAACCCATGAGAGACATAAATAAATATTCCCAATCCTGTCAGATCAAAGCACATTTGCTTGTATTCTGTCTCATATAGCTAGTAGAAGATGTAATGAGACTCACTGGTATTATGACAGGATGTATTACACTTAATGTTTACAACAGTTAGCTCAGAATATGTCTTCTTTGC
>NC_056727.1:1113785102-1113850102 GCF_019279795.1 Protopterus annectens
GATAAGTACTAATTTCTACCAGAAGTTATTGTAAAGATAAAGTAATTTTCCTAGAGACACAGTGGCAGTACCTTCAATTGGGTAGTGCATTACTACAGAGACTGAGAAAGATGATAAAACATGTATGTTTTGGAGTGCAGCATTACCAATGTTGTTGCAGTCCTAAGTCCTAAAAAATGCCCAATCTATAGTCAGTCTTATTAGTCCTACCTTGATGTATCTCAGCTTTTTTTCAGCAAACCGAATCAGATACTGGGCATATGTGGTTAATTTAATTGGTTCAGAAGACTATGTGAACAAAAAAGGTAAGTAACTGAGGAAACTATTTGCTTGTCACAAAACAGGCTTTGTGCTGTTTAACAAATGGTATAGGTGGTAATGGTCCCTCTAAAACACAGAGTCAGATTAGTAAGTCTTATGCAGTAAAATGCTGGTTCTGTCCTTTCCTAGATGCAAGTTATTATCATTTGAAATATAAAGGCTCCAGAGCCATTCCTAAGTGTGCATCTTTATCAGTTTTGCCAAAAAAATCTGAGGTACGTGTCCCAATGACCCTCCAATATAAATTTAGTTTGCCCAAGTGCCTTGTATTCTACAGCTATCTACAGGCAGTCCTCAGGTTAAGGACGAGATCCGTTTTTTAGTCTGTCCTTAAATCAAATTTGTATGTAAGTCGAAACACGTACATATGGTTCTTATTAAATGTCACTTAGTCAAATGTTTGCCTCAGTCTAGTATTTATTTTACTTTTGTTTGCATATAAAACACTTTAGAAACATTTCCCTACCAAAAAAAAAACTTAAATATAATACTGTACACTGTAGCTATGCTTCCTTACTTCCTATGAGCTATGCTTCCTTACTTCCTATCAACAAAGCTGGTTTAAGACATCTTGTTATTAAATGCAGTGTTTATGATGACCTTCATACACACACACACACACACACACACACACACACACACACACACGTAAAAAAATTCCTCTCAGCTGTACAGATTTTCAAGAATGTACAGATTTTTTTCCTTTTATTTTTGGTCCACTTTTCAGAAAATTGCAGTTGTTTAGCAAAAGTCTCTCAACTGTACAGATTTATGCAGAATGTCCAGATTTTTGGCTCATATGTATGGTCTGTTCCTCATAAAAATATGTGTTTTTCTGACAAATTACTGGGATGATAAGAGGACTGAAGTCATTAAATAATGACACACATTTGAGTTTCAGGCTTCAAATCCCACAGCAAATGTATATTAAAACAAATCCTGTTACTCTAGCAACTTTCTAAGCTTATGAGTAGTATTTAAAATATGTCCCTATTTTTGGGCCTTTGTCACCCCATTTGTCAGTCTTTCTCCAGATGTCTTGCACTGACAGGTTGATAGGTATGTTAAAGACTGAAGTTAGAAAATAATGACATACATTTGAGTTTCAGAATTCATACCTTTCAGAAAATTGCTAACCTGTTATTCTATCAACTTTCTAAATTTGTAAGAGCAATATTTATTAAAATTGTCCCTATTTTTAGGCATTTGTCTCGCTTTTATTTATGGCTTTGTCCAGATTTCTTGCTCTAAGAGCTTTAGAGGTATTACACACACACACACACACACACACACACACACACACACACACACACACACACACACACACACACACACACACACACACACAAACACACACACACACACACACACACACACACACACACAGTCACTTCCTCATTCATACCTGCATTCACATACACATCGCTCTCACTCTCCCTATTTCTCTCTCACATACACACACACAGTCACTTCTTCATTCATACCTGCATTCACTTACACATCACTCTCACTCTTCCAATCTCACACACACAGTCACTTCTTCAGTCATATGTGCATTCCATCACACATCGCTCTCACTCTTCCGATCTCTCATACACACAGTGACTTCCTCATTCATACCTGTATTCACTTACACATTGCTCTCACTCTCCTGCTCTTACACACACAGTTACTTCCTCATTCATACATGTATTCACTCACACATCGCTCTCACTCTCCCGATCTCTCTCTTACATACACATACACAGTCACTTCCTCATTCATACCCGCATTCACTCACATATTCTTCCAATCTCTCTCTCATACACACACACACACACACACACACACACACACACACACACACACACACACACACACACACAGAGATTTTAATAAGGATTGGCTGTATATCAAAATCAGTTAACAGCTTAATCTCACTAGTGCCTAAAGTTAATAATTTTTATAAACAATGACAGTATATGTGGAGAACGCCTTGACAGTGCAACAAGTTCAAGAGCAAATTCACTTCTTTACTTACAGTTAATTAGTTGCTGTTAAAAAAACACTTTTCAGTATGTTGACGGCAAAAAATCTCCAGCCGACTACTAGAGGCTGCCGTTGAAAACGGGTATGACAAACAATTGAAATGTTTCGCCTTTTCAAAACTGTTAACCAAAGTTTGTTATATAAAAACGCAGCTGGTATTACCCACGGCGAATTACTGAAGTTTCCAGGTCGGTATTCACCTCACCACTGATAATTCACAATCCACAAGTAAGAAATAACTCTGAGATGTAATCCAAATGGTTAAAAAACTTTAATAACATAGAACTGGTTAGCGCTTTCACCTTATAGGCTTCCTCAGGCCAAATACAATGTAACATTTTCAAATTATATATATATATATATATATATATATATATATACTTTCTACTAGTATGACATCACTTCCCTTTGGATCAATTAGTGAGCAATCTTGTTTAAAAACGGAGCTAACACATTAAATAACATTTATATAGAGTATATAAAAACGCTCATCAACAATGGTTTGCTGGACCAAAACTTAATTAAGGTCACATCCATGTTAACTAAACTAAATATCTTATATAAAATATAAAAATAAAAACATACATCAGAAGCGCTGGTCCGCTAGTTTCGGTCTGATGTATGTTTTTAAATAAGGTTGCTCACTAATTGATCCAAAGAGAAGTGATGTCATACTAGTAGAAAGTATATATATATATATATATATATATATATATATATATATATATATATTGAAAATGTTACATTGTATTTGGCCTGAGGAAGCCTATAAGGTGAAAGCGCTAGCCAGTTCTATGTTATTAAAGTTTTTTAACCATTTGGATTACATCTCAGAGTTATTTCTTACTTGTGGATTGTGAATTATCAGTGGTGAGGTGAATACCGACCTGGAAACTTCAGTAATTCGCCGTGGGTAATACCAGCTGCGTTTTTATATAACAAACTTTGGTTAACAGTTTTGAAAAGGCGAAACATTTCAATTGTTTGTCATACCCATTTTCAACGGCAGCCTCTAGTAGTCGGCTGGAGATTTTTTGCCGTCAACATACTGAAAAGTGTTTTTTTAACAGCAACTAATTAACTGTAAGTAAAGAAGTGAATTTGCTCTTGAACTTGTTGCACTGTCAAGGCGTTCTCCACATATACTGTCATTGTTTATTTTTTACTGCTAAAAGGAGACGCCATACACAGCAGCAATTTTCATACTTGTTAATAATTTTTATGTTTAGACACACAGGCTACCCATATCTTTATTTGTTCTTTACTTGAATTGTTATATTAGTTTAATTATTACTGGAATGTTAGTTGAAGTTAATTTTATTTTTTACTATAATGTGCCTGTTGGTGCTCACTGGATCATTCACTTGGAAGAGAACAGTCTGAGGCTGCTTCTTCCTTCCTTTTTCCTTTGAATTGCATGAAAAGGGTGAAAATCGTTCATGTTTGAATCACCTAAATAAAAACTAGTTTAGTTAGAATCTAAGAAATGCATAGCTGGTATGTTTGTAAAAATGGGGGCCTTTATAAATATTCTCAGTGTAAGTGAGATATGTGACTGCAGCAATCCTATAGTCTCTCAGAATGATGAGACGGCTCAAGGCTTTATTGACAAAGGCTGCAGTCATTCCAAGTCTGTTAAAAGTACTGACCTGGGGAAAATGTTATTTATGTTTCTGCTGTGCCACCATAATTTTGTTTATTTTTAAATTAATTTGTTAATTGGGTAAGCCTACTATGTAGTAGTACCCCTTTTTCAAGGATAACCCAGGAGTACTGCTTGGTTAAGTAAGTTGCTCATGATAGCATAGCTTAGAAGTTGTAACTGAGTGAATCAAACTCAGGACTGCAGTGCAAAACTCATTAACACGTCACAGCCTTAACCCTTAGAGGTGAATGTTCAAGCAAAAAGATCACAGGCCTCAGACTTCTTGGTTCTGGCATGGGAGTCTCAAACACAACCACTGTACCAGGGTGAGCAATAAAAAGGATAGCAATATAGTTGATATCTTAGGCAGTAAACTATGTGTTGGTATCTGTGCTGTTGTTAAGATGAATTTGTTATTACAGACACTTAGCATACTGATATTGTTCACTTCAGTGATTCCATGCCTAAGGACATGCCTCTGCAAAAAGCATTGCGCACATCACTAGGTCTAAATTCTCCCCACATGTGGATAAATGTGACCATCATGCATCTTATTACCCGCTTGAATTTATTAAAAATATAAGAAAAGAGGTAGAGCAGAGCAGATCAAATAAATTTAAACCTATAAAAGGTAGTGTGACAGACACCAGGGGTTTTACTAATGACATTGATACTACTGTTAATTATTGTCATCCCAATAGGAAGAATGAGAAAGGAGAACTACATTATGAATCAGCTCTGATTCTGGAATTTAATTTGTTTAATTCGAGGGTGAAAAGGATATTTCAAATGGAATGGGAAAAATTCATATCTTTTTCTGACATTACAAACATAAATGTAAGCATTCCCAAAATAGTTTATAAGAATGCATGGAGTATTAAAAAGTTATTAGAAAACAATAGGACCAACACTTGTAATAGAATTACTAACAAGACTGTATTAACAAATGTGAAAAATGGAACATACAAATGTGGACATTGCAATCAGTGTCAATACATTTTTAATAAAGGAGACATCTATTTAGACACTAGGGACATTAACATCTATAGTACAGGTCACTTTAATTGTGAATCAAAGGGGTTTGTATACATGGCTATGTGTGTAAAATGTAACTCATTCTACGTCGGTAAGACGGAGAGAGCGTTGAAAAAAAGAATTTACGAGCATACATACGAGATACTCAAGAACAAAGAAACAAATGCCTTATACAAACACACAAAAGTATGTAAAGATTCCAAGTTTTTGTTTTTAGTGCTTGAGCAGGTTAAAAAAGAGATGAGAGGTGGTCTCTGGGAAGAATGGCTAGAGTTCAAAGAATTATGGTGGCAAATACTGTTAGAGGCCACTATATTGCCTGGGTTAAATGAACATATTTCTTTATCCTCAGTTTTAAAGTTGAGAGCAGCTAAAATATAGAATAAGCTTGTATTAACACAACATGAACAGTAGATGGTGCTATTGGAACAGAAACAGATTGTGCTTTTAACAAATAGTAAAATTTTTTAATAGTTTTTAAATCAAGATTATTTATTATATTTAATTATTTATATACAGGAATTTATTTACATACAATGACTATATGTAATTAATTGATTTTAAAGTGCTTAACGTAGCAATAATGTTTTAAATAAGAAGTAATACTATATCATGTAGCTATGGAATTCCTAATATAATGAGCCTTTAAGTTTTATTGGTTTAGGTAGGATGCAAATAACACTATTGGACAATTTGATTTTAATTAGAGTATTTAATAGTAATTAGAATTAATTATTTTGTCTGATGAAGTCTTTCTGTAGATGTGGACGAAAACGCACTTGTTTAATAAAGCGTTTATGTGATTATACTACAACAAAGCTTCTTTTTTCTAAAAGAGATTTTACTGCAACTAAGCTACATTTTCCTAGTTGGTGCGCTGTTTCCATTTGTTTTGGATTTAATAGCAATATAGTTGATATCTTAGGCAGTAAACTATGTGTTGGTATCTGTGCTGTTGTTAAGATGAATTTGTTATTACAGACACTTAGCATAGTGATATTGTTCACTTCAGTGATTCCATGCCTAAGGACATGCCTCTGCAAAAAGCATTGCGCACATCACTAGGTCTAAATTTTCCCCACATGTGGATAAATGTGACCATCATACATCTTATTATATTATTGCATATGCAACTCAGTATTACGTCTAAGTGTCAAAAAGTGGCCTAATACTGACAATGTAGTCAGGAGGCTTGTACATCTTTATGTGACTTCCATGCTGCCTTGAGGGACTAATACAGATATTGCTTTCAGAGCTGTAATGTCATGTAATAATGCAGGATGAAGGAGATTATTTCTGGTTATTTCCATATTTTTTAACAAAAAACATCTTTATTAAATCATCACGTATGACATAGGCAGTATTACATTTATATAAATGAAAAATGAACATTGACACCACTTTAGTTGCAAACATTATGCATCACAGACACCAATGAAACAACTCTAGTTGCAAACATTATACATTGCTTATAATCTAACCAGTCATTGTCAGTTAAGCATTATACAGCTCATTCAAATTCTGACTTCTTTTAAACCTCATTCCTTCTCTGCATATATTGTTCCCACAATTCCTGTTTTTTTCCTATATAGTTTACTCCTTCCCTTTTCTAAAGATCTTAATTCCAGTTGTTTTATTTCTGTTATTATATTTACTTCTTCTAGTAAATTTGGTTTAGATTTTGATTTCCATTTTCAGTAGTTGCTTTTTGGCAGCCACTATAATTAGACTCAACAAGGCTTTACTATGTCTAGGCAATTCCGATTCTGTATCATAGCTCAACAAATCATCTCCCTAGTCAATCCAATCTGCTAACCCAGCATCCCGGACAGAGCGGTCACAGGGAATCTTTAAAGTCAGCCAACTCATCACACTCCCAAAAAATATGTTCTCAACCTCCTCTTTCTTTGCTGTCACACCTCCAGCATTTGCTATCCACCTGAGGAAAAATTCTTTAGTGTCTAATTGGGGTATAAAAGTACCTATGTAAACACTTCCAAGGAAAGATCCTAAATCTTCTAGACTTTGTTGCATATTTGGAAGATATACATATATCCCCCCATTGTCTCTTTGTGAATTGCTGGGTCTATATTAGAACACCAAACATTCAAAATTTCGAGTATTCTAATATCGACCCGTTTTCAGCGAATGCTGAAAATATCGAAGAAACAGAAAACTGAATTTTTTCCTAGGGAAAGAATTTGGTTGTCCGTTTCTGTTGCTTTGGTATTTTCAGCGCTGTGGTGGAAAGTTACGGGTCAAGTTCAGGTAAGTGTGCGATTGTGCGAATGTGAGGGTTAGGTGGGTTAGGTGAGTTAGGGTTAGGGCGCGGGTCAGGTAAGTGTGTGATTGTGTGGACGTGAGGGTTAGGACGGGGTAGGTGAGTTAGGGTTAGGGCACGGGTGAGGTGACTGTGTGATAGTGACGGACCTTAGGGTTAGGGTTTGGGTTAAGGTAAGTGGATAGTTAGTGGTGTATGTATAGTTTAGTGTAGGGTTAGACGTAAGAGTTTAGGTGTATGTGTGTGGATTGCTGTTTGTTTGGTGTGCTTGTGTTGTGTGTATGTGTTTTGGAACAACAAATTATTTCCCTAGGAAAAAATTTGCTGTTCTGTATGTTCGATGTTTTAAATTTTCGATTCATAGGGTTCGATATTAGAACACTCGAAATTTTGAAAGTTCGGTGTTCTAATATAGACCCGAATTGCTCATCCAATCTCTCTACCCAATCCTTTCTAATCTCCTCTGATTGATTCTTATAGATATGATGCAATGTTTTATATGCTCTACTAATTATTCCTTTTTAACGGCAGCTTCTGTTCTAGATTCTATTAAAAACTCTACCAGTGCTGGTCTTTCATTTAAGACCCCCCCTATTTCTTTCTCTTTGCCTATATTCTGATATCAATCAAAACCTGCTAACTTGGGGAAAGAAAATTTTCCGGTATAACAAGATGCCTTTTGATTTCTGTTGTTCCTTTTGGGAATAGTCCTTTTGGGAGAGATCACATATGAGGGGACTAACAGGAAAAACTCTTGCAAACAAAAATTCTATGATTTAGGAGTCTGTTTCCAGATAATGACAATGCATCTATATGATTTCTAAAGCAAAAGCAGATGGGGAAGAATTATCAGATTTTCAAGAATTGGAAAACCATTTCGTCAGTTTTGTGGCTGGAGGGGATTCTGAGATGATGTTACAAGATAGAGTTTCTTTTTCAAAGGGATTCCTATTTTTTTCTGAACATGGCAGAATGTTACAGCACAGCTCTGGCATTCAAAAGTGTAAACACTAATGTGTGACTTTGTACTGCTACATACTAACCCAAGATTGCACTGTCTTGGAGAATTTCCCTTGATCTGAATTACAGCGATCTCTGATTTAGCTTGCACACACACGCACACACACACACACACACACACAGACACACACACACACACACACACACACACACACACACACACACACACACACACACATATAAAAGTAGCACTGATGGAGGTATACTGTTTTCTTAATGGATTTAAAAGGAGAAAACAATCAATCTTCACATTAACAGCAAGCCTACAATCAATTACTGAATGTTTTGTTTTATTTTAACCATATGCTATAGATGGGGTTAACATCCCTGAAACAGCTTGATTAGGACTGATCCCCTCTTCTGATTGATGAACTAATAATTATATGTGAGTATTTTATTCGCATCCTTTAATTCCCTTGAATATCCGGTGATGTACATGCTTCTACATTTATCTCCCAGTTCCTAATATAATGATATATTTACACAGATAATTGGTAAATAGGAGTGAAAGCAACCAAGTTGTGGACTGCAGTACTAATTAATGTGGTGACAAGACAACAAAATATTTAATTATAAAATAGTTTATAAATAAATATAAATTATACAATTAGTTTATAAATATGATATACTAAAGAGAGAAACATTCTAAACTGAAAAGGAAAGGCAAAGAACAGAAGCTAATTTTGAAAGAATATCACTGCTGGAAATGTAACAGGAAGTAGTAGGCTATAGTGAGTGTTCATGGGAGATGTTTTTATAAAGGAAATAACAGTGAATTATTAAAAAAACTCTCTAAGGATGACCAAATTATTTGCTGAAGAAAAAAAGAATCTAAGAAATTGTCAAAACTGCCCAAAATGAAAAGAATTAAATGCAAGGAACAAAAGTAGTAAAGTTCCCTTTAGTTACTGAAAGGAAAATAAGTAGGAAAAGTAAGTGATGCAAAGTAAGACAGTACGCTCAGCATGAAAAAATCAATAATCTGAGAATAGATGCAAGAGTTAAATGGAAATCACAGTACTGAATGCCCAAGATCAGACAAAAGGAACATACAGTGGGAAGTGAAACTGTGGTTGTATGTGTAAAAAATTGTGGCAGATACAGGACAACATTAAAAATAAGGACCCTTTAAGTAAACAATGTAAGTGATGTGGAGAGAATTAACTGAGGAGATAGCTAAAGATAAAAACTCCTGCAGTGCAAATGTTGACTTACTTACACAACAAATGTTTTCCATCTGAAAATATGTTTGGATTTGAATGTACAGCATAATAAACCTAATGAATAGCTAAAATGAATTCCAGCTTGGAATGCTCTGTAGACAAAAGGCATTTAAAGGTGATAGGTATGAATGTCTGGGAAAGAGCCCCTGTGACCACACCATCACGAGTACACCAAAAAGTAAGTTTGTCATCAGTTATAAAAAAGACCATTCCCCCGGAATCAGGTAGCCCTGCATGGTGTGCAGGACTAGTGCAGGAGCTCCAGCAGGCAATATGTCTGCCATGCGATCCAGGAATAAGCTGTAGGGACATGCACGAGCGCTCCTGCACTAATCCTGCACAGACTCAGCCCCTGTATGCAAATCACACAATTTGCAGGTGAAATCCATGCAAATGAGGTGAATTTGCGATCCAGAAAGCTGGAAGCCGCCATGCAGGACTAGTGTAATCTGCAGAAATGTACTCGGTCAGTAACCGAGTACATTTCTGCAAACTACAAAACGGAGCCATGGCAGCTCCAAGTAAAGGGTGGATATTATGTAGAAAACATGCCAATGGCCAAATATATGGCCATTGGCATGGAAAACAGTTGCAAAAATAGAAAAAAATAAACTTTTATTTTTTTTTAGCCAATCTCAGCTGTTTAAGTGTAGGGCAGCAGCACGCAAATGAGATCGGGTGAAAAATAAAATAAAACCCCTAAAATACGCATTCTAAACAAAATCACTGTTTTGCCATTATTGTCAATGGCAGGCAGAAGACAAAATGGCCAGTGATTAGTGGTTGCTAAGGGGGAGGCTCAGCGTGGGACCTGTAACTATGCATCAGCAGGCAATCCTATGCAAATGAGGGGAATGATACTGAATCCCAGATTTCCCCTGCATGCTAGTCAGCACCCAACAGTGTAAGAGCAGGAATAGCTTGGTGCAAGCCCAGGAGTTAGCTGACATCATGGGGGGGGGGGGGTCAGGCATACTGTAAGTGGATTGGGAGATCTGTGGCTTGGGTTTGCCCTTAGCTTAGCAGAGCTAAGAAAGGGGGTGTGTCTGAGGCTGTCTAGCTCTCATTATATTGCCTAAACAGGTGTGCGCGGCGCGCACCGGGTTTTAAAGGGAAAAAAAAAGTAAACTAGGAAATAGCATCTCTGTGCACATTTGAGCACTGTGTTTGCTCGACACGTCCCCAGGCTTAAACAGTAAGGCAATGGGAAGGGAAAACAGCAGTAGGAAGGTAATCTAGGAGAACTAGCATAGCTGGCAGGTAAAATGTATCAGAATCAGCCAATTACACAGGCAGCAGCCCAGCCCATCCCAGAACACTACTATAAACTATGCAAACACCTTTCCCTCTTTTTTTTCCCACATACTCTACACCACCGGTGTATACAAGCGGGGAACTTTTAACAAACAAAAACAACAAAATGATAGGGTCTGCAGCAGCTATCAGACATCAACATGTGGAAGAGGCTGAGGGTGGTGAGGATGAGAATGCTGTCGACCAACCCACAGTGAGGAGACGGAGAAGGGTGTACAGACCCAGGGTAACTACCAGGGGCTACATGAGCTGGAGATAGTAGAGTGCTATAGGGTGGACAGGGACCTCCTACAGCAAATTGTTGAGCTGTGCCGGCCACACCTCATGCACAGCACTAACAGAGGGGAACCCACCCCAGTGGATACCAAGGTATGTGTAGGCCTAGGAATATTAGCCACAAGTACCTCCCAAAGCCCAACTGGGGATATCATGGGGATCTCACAGGCATCAGTATCCAGGGTATTCCACCAGTTCCTGGATGCCATGTCAGCACATGCCAGTGAGCACATATATTTCCTCAACACCTGTGAGGTGTTGGTCAGCAATATGCGTCTCTTCCACCAAATAGCAGAATACCCTGAGGTGGTGGGTGCTATAGATTGCATGCACATATGCATCAAAGCACCACCCAATGAGCAGGGTAGGGTCTACATCAACCTCAAGGGCTTCCCCTCCATCAACTGCCAGGTTGTGTGCGATGCCCTGGGCATTATAATGAATGTGTGTGCTGGCTGCCCTGGAAGCTATCATGATTCCCACATCTGGCATCTGATGCAGCTGTACCAGAGATTTGCCAATGGGGTCATCCCTTATGGTCACCTAGTGGGGGATGCTGGTTACACACTGGAGCCGTGGCTGATGACACCCATCAGAAATGCACACACACCTGAACATGAACTCCATAATGAGGCACACGCATAGACCAGAATCATAATAGAGCGTGTGTTTGGGATGCTCAAGTCACGGTTCCGTTGCCTGGACACATCCGGTGGAGCCTTGCAGTACTCACCAGCTATATGTACCCAAATTGTTATCATATGTGCCGTGCTACACAATATGACCCTGCAGAAACAGCTGCAGCATTAGGAACATCACGGGGCAGGGCGACACAGCCACCCACCAATGCCAAGGCCTGCACAGACAGAGTAACTCAGAGGAGGAACAAGATAAGCCTGCCCAAGTAGGCAAATGGAGGCGTGCCCAGTATGCTCTGGCCTTGGCAAAGAGGTAACGCATAGCACATACACTGACACAGTAGGGACCCAGGGAATGACACCTCTCTCTGACTCGCACATACAGTAAAAGGGATGCCAAACATGACAGCACCTGTGCTCAGCCATGTATAGGGAGTGTACTATGTGCATCCAACATAGGCAGCCCTCCAGCACCATCCTCAATACTGGCACACCCACAAGGTAGGTCACTCTCCTTACCAATTGCTGAATGGAGTAGTATGTGTTGTTACTTGTATCTATGGTATGGATGTGAGCATGCAAGGGAATCGGGTGGCTGAATGGGATGGCAGCAGATAGTAGACACCTATAGTGGCAGCATAAGATCTGTAAAAAATACTTATGTCATCATAGTAGGCAGTACTACACATGGTGACCAAACCCACTGCAGGAAATGTACTGGGCCACATGTGTGTCCATATGACACACACATGCCAGTCAGGGAGGTTCACATACCCAACAACAGTCTCAGCCAGCAGGACAGGTGTAGAGAAACACAAACAAAGGCTGTGCTAAGGCCACTGAATGATGCCTATGGGTAACCTCCCCCCCCAGGCCTACACAGACAGACCACATCAGGTCAGGCAGTGGGATGTTAGTTCTGAAGGGTAGGAAGTCAGAAACTAATATGTAGGTCAATCAAACCTAAGACCTGTAGTACACTGATATGCCTCTAGTCAGCATGATAAGTTAGAATACAGAATGAAATGGAGTACCTGACATACCAGTACAGTCATAGCAAATGCGTACAAGTGTCAGGTGTGCCCCCCCAATCCTATGTAGAAATGTAGAAACAGTCAGGTGTGCCCCCTCCTGTGTAGAAATGTAGAAATAATCAGGTGTGCCCCCCCAATCCTGTGTAGAAATGTAGAAACAGGTGTGCCTCCCCCAATCCTATGTAGACATGTAGTAACAGTCGGGTGTGCCCCCCCCCAATCCTATGTAGAACTGTAGTAACAGTCTGGTGTGCCCCCCTCCAATCCGATGTAGACATGTAGTAACATGTATGTGTAGGTATAATACCAGTGGAGCACAGATGAACTGAGGTGGCCAAGGTAGCAGGATAGATTGTAACATTTGTACATTATGCAGGTATGCATGTGTTAGGTTGGTGTGTGTTTCATATTGTGTGAGAGTGGTCAGTATGTATGCATGTTGAGGTTTGACCTGGTGGCCATTGCCCACTACTGCCGATGACAGGGCCAAGTCCTCAAAAATGCAGTGCCAAACACAATTCCCCTCAGTATAACACATGCTAACAGTAAGCCATTGTAAATGTATGATGGTAATATGTGTCATCATCTGAAAGATGGACAAGGCATGGCTGTTGAGCTAGATATACAAGCAGTACACAGGGAAAAGTACCCCAGATATACAGTATATAATGTGTAACGGTGAAATGGACACACCCTTGGAATTGTACATACAAGTATGCATCACATTATCTGGACCTGTAGTAGGGAATACCGGCGTTGTCTGGCCGAACACTTGCAGATCACAAAGGTGATAGAACTGATGTATTGGGAAACAGCTAATGTACCTGCACATGCCAGCATAACCGGAATGCCCCATGCATATCTGTGGGTCAGATGCAAGTAGTTTCCATAGCACACATCCACCCAGCTCACCCAAACACCACCCACAGGTACATCTCTGGTCGTATCCATGCTGTTGGGAATGGGTACAATATGACCCCCACCTGTGTATGGCAGTAGCAAAAGAATGCAGCATGCTGTGCAGGTGTCCCATGCAGTTGTGTCCCTAGCTGTAGGTAGCACCCTGCCAGCATCCACACCACCTGATCAATACTGATAGAAAGTACTGGCATGAACACCTAGCACACCTACCCTGTCACTCCAGGGGAACATATTGTATGGCAGTCTGGGACTGTAGGACTGACAGAATGCGACAGCCTGCCACAGCTGTCCTGCATCACCACCAAATGGCTTACAGGCCTCTGCCAAAGGCCTATGTCTCACATGTACTGCCAATGCATGTTATGTCATGGACACCCAAATAACAAAATAACACACTCCACATAAGCCATATGCAAGGCCATGTGGACAACCCACAGTAACATGTCCACCATGTCCCACTGCATGAACTGTGGACCAACATCAATACACAGCTGTGGTGAGGTGATAACCTTAGGGAAAGTATCAGAGAATGTATGCATAATGTATGGAAGAGGATAGAATAATAGGGGGGTTGGGAGCATGGGCAGCATGGAACGTGCAAGGTCCGACACACAGCTATGTGCACATACTATCCCTGGCTGCAAAAACATAAATGGATGACTACAAACCTGCCTGTACACCACAATAGGGGTAATGTTCTGACTTATGACCCCTGCCTCTGGGTAACCTGTGTGAATCTGTAAGCTATGAGGTATTGCCACAGCAAGATAAGGCCATACTGTCATGTCAATGGATGTAGAAGTATGGGATCCTCTGCCAGCACTGTACTAAGGTGCTGAACTGGATACACAGACCCAGCAGCAAGTGTCTGCAGCTCCCCCTCCAGAATGGCATAACATTCCATGAATATGTAGGCGTTTTCCCACAGTAATAGACACATCTGCATTCACCCTTGTTCTCCAGAACATCACTTTGAGCAAGAATGTCCACCTGACAGTAATTGAGGACATAAAACATCACAGTGTATAACAGTACACATGTCTGAATATCTCTGCTAACAGCAGTACCATGTAGCAGAAGCAGCACAGCCACAATCACCTACAGTACACACTATCTCTTGCACAGTTTGACCTCATATTGCCAAATGATCTACACATACCATGAGAAACAGTTTTCTACCTGTAGGTGTACAACACAAAGGTCTGCACTGGAGTACAAACTACCTGGAATGGTTCCACACATTCAATACAGAAGGGCATACTGAGCATGCTCACATACTTAGAGAAGTGAAGGCAATGTCAGACAAACAACATACTTAAATGTCATACTGGGCAGGCTCACACACTTAAATAAATGAAGCCCATGTCTGCAAACATCAGTGGACCATACATATCTGACACTTGCAGATGTTAGTGCATACACTCCTCAGTATGCACCAGTCATGCTTTGCACACACATTGGAAAGGAATACAGACATATATCCAAGGATAAGACACTATACTATGCCAAAAGTAGACATACATGAGAGTGACAGTGACAAAAAGCCTTTCATCATGAGGCCTGTCCCACCCAGCACACAGCCAAATGGCTACAACCACATGATGTGTAAATGTCACTCACTGTAGAATTTAGCCACTGGTATCCGTCAGCATTACAGACTCTGTGGAGCAAGTGCTAGCTGTGCAACATGACTGTACAAGGCAGTAGTCATCTAGCAGTTGTATACACCTACCTGCAGAATATAAACCTGTGTGTGCCTGCATGTGGTGTGTCAACCTCTAGATGAATGGGTTATGGCCCATGCACACACACTGTCCTCCCCATAGCCCTACTTTGACAATCCTGCTGATGTCATCCACTTTGAAATACACCTTTGGGAATGGGGAAGCCCAATGATTTCTGTGGAACATCCTAAAACCGTGTAATGCTGTAGTGTGATAAACTAGTTAGGTAGGAGTTCTAATCCCAGACATGGAGTGTGTGTGTGCCTCTACCTGTGTAGGGGGCAATGCTTTTTAGGCTAGTCACAATCACTACAATTCAAATGCCCTACTTTGCCAAGGCTGCTGATGTCATTCACTGTAAAATACACCTTTGTGAAAGGTGTAGCCAGTAACCTCTGTGATGCGTCCTATAACTGCATAATGCTGTAGTATGATAAACTAGTTAGATAGAAGTTCTAATCCCAAACATAGCGTGTGTGTGTGTGTGTGTGTGTGTGTGTGTGTGTGTGTGTGTGTGTGTGTGTGTGTGTGTATGTGTGTGTGTGTGTGTGTGTCTGTGTAAGGATAAATGCTATTTAGGCTAGTCACACTCACTACAATTGAAATGCCCTGCTTTGGCAAGGCTGCTGTCACACTCACTACAATTCAAATGCCCTACTTTGGCAAGGCTGCTGATGTCATTCACTGTGAAATACACCTTTGGGAAAGATGTAGCCCAGTAATCTTCATGGCATGTCCTGTAACTGCGTAATGCTGTAGTGTGATAAACTAGTTAGATAGGAGTTCTAATCCCAGACATGGCAACTGTGTGTGTATCCTAGTGTGGAGGGAGCAATGCTTTTTAGGCTAGTTGCACTCACTACAATTCAAATGCCCTGCTTTGGCAAGGCTGCTGATATCATTCACTGTGAAATACACCTTTGGGAAAGTTGTAGCCCAGTAGTCTCCGTGGCACATCCTATAACTGCATAATGCTGCAGTGTGATAAACTAGTTAGGTAGGAGTTCTAATCCCAGACATGGTAACTGTGTGTGTGTGTGTGTGTGTGTGTGTCTGTCTGTGTAGGGGAGCAATGCTTTTTAGGCTAGTCACACTCACTACAATTCAAATGCCCTACTTTGGCAAGGCTGCTGATGTCATTCACTGTGAAATACACCTTTGGGAAAGATATAGCCCAGGAATCTCTGTAGCGCATTCTATAACTGTGTAATGCAGTAGTGTGATAAACTAGTTAGGTAGGAGTTCTAATCCCAGACATTTATTTTAACATTTATTTAACATTTGTTGACTGGGAAAGTCCGACTAGGTTCCACAGATCCTGTTTTCAGCGGAGGCCCGGGGAGAAACGCTCCAGAAGCATGTCTTTAGAATGTGGGAGGAAACCGGAGTACCCGGAGGAAACCCACGCGAATGCAGGGAGAACATGCAAACTCCACACAGAAGGCACCCCAGCTGAGAATTGAACCGGAGAACCTCTTGCTGTGAGGAGACAGCATTAACCGCTGCACCACTGCGCCGCCCATGACAACTGTGTGTGTGTGTGTGTGTGTGTGTGTGTGTGTGTGTGTGTGTGTGTGTGTGTGTGTGTGTGTGTGTGTGTCTGTGTAGGCATAATGCTTTTTAGGTTAGACACACTCACTACAATACAAATGCCCTACTTTGGCAAGTCTGCTGATGTCATTCGCTGTGAAATACACCTTTGGGAAAGATGTAGTCCAGTAATCTCTATGGTGCATCCTATAACAGCATAATACTGTAGTGTGATATAGTTCTTTGGTAGGGGTTCTATTCAAACACATGGCAAGTGTGGATGTTTGTGTGTGTGTTACTTTGTGTAGGGAGCAATGCTTTTTAGGCTAGTCACACTCACTACAAATCAAATGCCCTACTTTGCCAAGGCTGCTGATGTCATTCACTGAGAAATACACCTTTGGGAAAGGTGCAACCCAGTAATTTCCATGGTGCGTCATATAACTGCGTAATTCTGTAGTGTGATAAACTAGTTAGGTAGGAGTTCTAATCCCAGACATGGCAGGTGTGTGTATGTCTGTGTTTGTTATTTGTATCCTGGGTGGTGGTGTCTGTGAGTGTGTAACAACTGTACTCATTGTGGAGCGGGTTTTGCAAATTTCTTATATGTGGCCTTATTATATGTCACAATGTCCACCTTACAAGGATAACAGATGTGAAATAGCCGAGACGCTGGGGTGGCAATCCATACCCCTAATGTGACATCAAGGCCTGGCGAATACAGAGAACACTCTCAACCCATGTCTCATACACAAACACACTTGCCTAGGCAACAACTGCTATGTTGGTAGTATCCTGCATATTGCCCACAGATAGTAACCATGATGTAATTGCAGTGGACTACAGAGGGCATGGCACCCTGTCCATCAGTACAATATGCACATACATGCAGACAGTATGCCTTCACTGTGCTCCTCACTGGATGTCTGTAACACATGTGGTGCCATCAAATGTGACCCACAAAGGACATACCATGCCTTATACACATGCCCTGTATGGACAGATGCCACTGACACCAGGGAATACCTGTATCATGCTATCAATGTAGGTGCATGGTCAACCTGCTGTCCATTACCTGTTCCCAGCACATGAGGCCAGGACAAGCACCTCTGATGATAACAATCTGTGTACACAACATGGGCCAGACACTCCAGGTACAGTTCTACATGTCACTGTACATACATGTGGGACATGTGCACATGCCAGATGACATCCATATAATGGAATAAAGAACACATACATGGCAAGCACTGAACAGCAATGGCCACACAGAATAGTTACCCAGGTGACTGGATGGTGAATACAATACCCACCTATGTGGCCAATCCAGACACTACACCCCTGATCCACACTGCAGACCATTGTCGTGTGGCCTGATGCCAAGGTATACCCTTCACCTAGCCTTGTATAGCCTATTGGCACAGTCAACCACTACACACCCGTGAAGCAATGCATTCATGCATGTCATTACTGGCACCCTGTGTCTCTATGTGTGGTATATTATGCTTTTGACCACATTCACACTCACTACAACCCCCATTGGCATAGTGAAGCATGCTGTCTGATGTCAGACACCTCCACATACCCTTTGTCCATATAACCTTCTGATAACCCCTGTGGTGCATGTGATACCTGCACAGTACTGTATTGTGGCAAACTAACTAGCTTGGAAATGGATTCCTGACCCTGGCAAGTGTGTCAATGTGTTTGAGTCCCTGAGAGAGTGCGGCTGTGTTGATGCTGACACCTGCTCATGTGGACAGGCACGTGCACTACACCTACTGTATTGCTACCATATCACTGTTGCAGATGTCACTCGCCATCACATATACATTTTGGACAGCTCCTCAACATTTAAGCTATGTGGTGCATGCAATAACTGCATCAACATGTGATAGCAATACATAGTCAGTCAGGGGTTTGATACCCTGTACTGGTAGGTGTGTGACACAAACATGCTTATGTTTTACTCTCCCACCCGCTGCCTGACTTACTTTGTCTCTGTCTGTCTCTCTCACTCCCTCTCTGATGGATGTGGAGAACTACACCTGCTTTGCTTAGGTAGCAGTATGTGTTTTGTAAGTGATGCTCATGATCAGCTGATGGCCTCTGCATGACTTGCAGCCCTCCTCTAGCTGATTGCATGTGGAACAGCTGTGGTAACATTCCCATAGCCAATTGCATGGAAACACACTCCAATATCTAGGAACATCATGTTGGTGGTGGGCCTTTTCATTCACTGTGAGCAGGACCTAGATCTGGTGTTTGGCAAACAGCATCACAGATGGATTGGGGAGTTACCTCTAACAACATACACTGTGGAAACAGGCCAACACATAGGAGGGGGATGTGCCTGACATGACTACAGAATGCAAGTGTTGTGAATATGTACCTTGGCCTGTGTACAGACTGTGGTAGATTTCATTGTTCTTGGTTCTGTTCTATCTGATGTTACATGCTGCTCCAATGTATGTCACCCTATTGGCTTACATGTTTGTAGGGCCAAACACACACATGTCTCATAACACAGACAGGCATCGAACCACGCTGTGTAGTGGCCCAGTATATGTAGGGTTAGTGTGTAAGTGGCACATATGAGGATGGTGTTGATCAGATAGTCCATATACTGTAATGTTACGCTAGCTTACCATATGTGGCTGTGGCTGTGTTCACATTGGTTGTGGTTATGCACTTTCACACAGGTGTCTCTTACTCTGTGCTGTGACATGCATGTGGAGCCTGCTATATATGCAGGTACATGTGTATTCCCCCATAAGAAATGTAGGCCAGTGCTGTGGTAGTCTACCTGTAGCCTGTACAGTGCTTTGTTACATGCCTAGCAGCTGAGTGTACTTACCCAGTGTGATGTTATGTCCAGATATTTGCCAGATGTACTGCTGCCAGGCCACCATAACAGTCAAGTATTTCTGACAAAGCAGTGGGATGCTGTACAGATGTCACTAACTAGTGGGTAGCATGTGGCCATGTCACCTCTGTACCAGCAGTTATGTGACAGGACAGACAGGGGTGAGTGAATGCATAACCTCTGGGGGCAAATGTATACCAGTATTTACATGAAATACCCATCTACATGGCTGTTAAAATCCACATTGTCAGGCTTGGTCCACATGCCCTGCACTAAGGGGTTCTGTGTATACTTCTGGACTGACCAGAATGTGTCAGACTGTCCACATTTATTGGCAATATCTCTGCTGTAGTCCACTGGATCATTACTGTGCTACTATGATGTCCTTAGGATGTCTGTCAGTAACCAGTGGTGCACATGTTAAAATCAGATGTGACCTCCCACACACAACATGTCTGTGAAGACATCCCTTATTACAGTAGCAATAGTCTACATATATACCTGCAATACATACCTGACATCCCCTTGCACTAAGAGGTTGGGACTATTACGGCTGAGGTAGGAATCCACTCCATGTTCTGGACATATGGTGAACATATATGTATATATAATTATCCATATATCTATATAGATATATACACATATACATATCGACATACATAGATGGATATATATATATATATATATATATATATATATATATATATATATATATAAACACTCAGATATATACATATACACAGAAATATATGTCTACACATATACAGATAGAGATACATATGCACATATACTTAAGGATATCTACATATATATTGAGAGTACTAGGTATATCAGAATAGATATGTATGCACATGTAGTTATAGATATCTACATATATATATATATATATATATATATATATATATATATATATATATATATACATAAATAGGCATATCTGTACACATAGGATGTGCATACATATATAGCTATATATACATAAATATATATATATATATATATATATATATATATATATATATATATATATCTATGAAGAGATGTACACATGGCCATGTATATGCAGCGCTATACAGATGTGTATACAAAACATATGTATGAATATACATGTGTATGTACATGCAGACATATATCAACCTATTATATGTATACATCCATATTCCTGTCATGTGTAAACCTCACGGTTGTGTATACCTTCCCAGATGTATCTCACTGTATGTATCTGCTATGTGTACATTATGATAAAACATGTGATGCAACAGTCATATTAATAACAAGTACTACACAATTATGGAAGTAAAGGCAATTGTCCAATACTAATCGATATGTGTATTGACAGATATATTGGAAAAACAACAGCTATCTTCACAGTGGTCATGGTGTAGTGGTTAAGTGTTGTGACTATAGTGTACAGAGTTCTGGGTTCAAGACCTGCAAGGGCTGTTCATTTTGTTGCTGGGCAGAACAAGGGCTATTTTGATACAGCGTGGTTAACGCAGTTTTGAGCAGCTTTAAGTGAATTTGCGTGGGTTTGCACAAAGCTAAATGGTGCTAAGCTATGGGTAAATGCACGGGTGCTTACACCAGTGTAGGCTTCGCTTGCTAGTGCACAAATCAGCTTAGCTGTTATATTGCAGCAATGTTGATACCTGCTAAGCATGGCTTTGCCCTGGTAACCAGTTCACACCACCCAGTCTGATAACATAGGGCAATAACATCTGTGATAAGTGTATGTAATGCCATGTACAATACATGCACCTATGTGCTGTCATTACAGTAGCAAGGGGTGTGAGTGTCATGTCTGGGACACAGACGTATATGAGGCCTGTACAGCACTGTTCTCCATGTGAATGTGTTACATACAGGGGTAGAAAATCCTGTCCTGAGCATCCACAGCTCCTCTGTGCTGGTCCTGCGGTTTAGGCTGCTTGTTTTTGCCTCCCGTAATCCATCCCGGGTGCTCCCTCCCTGCTTTAAACGCAAAAGGAATACCTCTGGCCATCACCTGAAGACACCCTGAATTGGCCAGCTTGCCTGGTACTTAGAAAAATACTACTGAGAAGACCCCCCCCCCCAACAAGAGTGTGTAAATTAATCCATCCAGGGTGCTCCCTCCCTGCTGTAAATGCAAAAGGAATACCTCCGGCCATCACCTGAAGACACTCTGAATTGGCCAGCTTGCCTGGTACTTAGAAAAATACTACTGAGAAGACCCCCCCCCCAACAAGATTGTGTAAATTAATCCATCCCGGGTGCACCCTCCCTGCTATAAATGCAAATGGAATACCTCCGGCCATCACCTGAAGACACCCTGAATTAGCCAGCTTGCCTGGTACTTAGAAAAATACTACTGAGAAGACCCCCCCCCCAACAAGATTGTGTAAATTAATCCATCCAGGGTGCTCCCTCCCTGCTTTAAACGCAAAAGGAATACCTTCGGCCATCACATAAAGACACCCTGAATTGGCCAGCTTTCCTGGTACTTAGAAAAATACTACTGGGAAGACCCCCCAACAAGATTGTATAAATTAATCCATCCCGGGTGCTCCCTCCCTGCTTTAAACACAAAAGGAATACCTTCGGCCATCACCTGAAGACACCCTGAATTGGCCAGCTTGCCTGGTACTTAGAAAAATACTACTGAGAAGACCCCCCCCCCAACAAGATTGTGTAAATTAATCCATCCAGGGTGCTCCCTCCCTGCTTTAAATGCAAAAGAATACCTCCGGCCATCACCTGAAGACACCCTGAATTGGCCAGCTTGCCTGGTACTTAGAAAAATACTGCTGAGAAGAACCCTCCAACAAGATTGTGTAAATGTATGTTGCTTAACACTAATTAAATGTAGACTTGATGTACTATCTATAGAGTTAATCTGCCCTCCTGTGTGTGCGTTCTAGCAGCCTACCGCAGACCGTTTGCCCTCACCCCCTCCTGTTATCACTACCCTAGAATATATTTAAACCTACGACTGGTCCAACCATCCCTGCTGTTTGCTATCTCCTTCTAACATTAGGTGGCAGCATCAACCAATATAAATCCTAGATATTTTTTATAATCCCAACAGGTTTTATTTTTTCACAAATGGTTATGAGTTAATATCCTTAGACTGTAAATATCTTCTCCCCCCTGCTAAACCACCCTCTGTAAAGGCAGCCTTCTTTTTCTGGCTGGAAATATTTAGCTCATACCTTCCAACTACAGCCTTTAAACTGCTCTTTGCTGATATTTGTTCTGCCATACTCACCTCTAGTGTTCTTTCCCGCTCTGTTCACCCTACAGGCTCACTCCACTCCCTGTGCCTGCCCCCAATTCCTACCTGCTCCCAGTACTCCTAGCTTTATTCCTATCTTACCCCACCTTCTCAGTCTAATTACCCAATACCAGCTCCTCCTCATTACTCCTTCCACCTATAGCTATCCTTCTTAACCTCTGTAATCTGTACTCCACCCAATAATTATAGTCCCCCCTCTTTTCTTAAATCTCTAGAATACCTCCATCACTTTTTAAACCCTTTCTTCTTCATAGCCTTCTCTATTTTACTAACCACTTATACCACTCTCTCTTTGCTCCAACATGCTCTCCTCAAGTTATCACACCCTCCAGTCCCCCAGCCTCCTCTTTCTGTTCCTACTTCCCTTATACTATGCTACCTCATATTCCACCTATGCTTGTCCAATACCACCTACAAAGACAACTACCATACAAACCCACCTCCCCCCTCACTCTTACTCCCATTTCCACTCTATCTCCTCATCTCTCATTCAGCCCAACCCTCTGCACCTATTCCACCCTAAACTCTTCTCCTCTAAATTCAAGATACTGTCACCTGCTCCAATCTACAATCTACCAAAATTCATGCCTGGCAGACCAATATGGCTAAAGGATATCTCCTTCAACAACCTAGTCCAAGCTGGTGATATCCATCCTAACCCTGGTCCTACATCCTTTATTAACAACACTCATCCCTTAACCTCTTCCTCCTATTTCAATACCCTAAAGATTTTTACAACTAATGCACAAAGTCTAAACAACAAAGTACACCAATTTCATGCTTGGTTAAGCCATAACCAACCAGATATATTAGCCATCTCTGAAACCTGGCTCAAGCCCTTTATCTCTGACTCTGAGATTCTGCACCCAGGATTTCATTGTCTCAGAAATGACTGACTAAATAAAAAAGGTGGAGGCACTGCCTTAGTCTACTCCAACCTTCTTATCTTAATTCCCCTCCAAATTCCAATTCCTCAATTCTAGAACACTGAACTAACTACTGGAATTCTAAAACTAAATAAACATAAAAATATCTGCATCATTGCCCTATATATCTCACCTGGTAACCATATCTCTACACTCGAAAACATTTTCCTATGGGCCTCTACTGAAATTAACTATGAAACTTATATCCTTAGTGATGTGAATATTGACTGGAATAAAATCAATTGCCCCTCTCCCTCCCTATCCACTAACCTCTATAACTTCACTCAAATAATCCTCTCCATCACTCGACCTAACAAAATAAACCCTCCCGGATCCACTATAGATTGGATCCTAGTCTCAGATCCAAATAAAATAACCAATTCTGGCACAATTCCTGATACCTTTAGTGACCACCTCCCAGCCTTCATGCATTGCTCAACTAGTTCCTCCCCACACCAGCATCAGTACATTCAAACTCGCAACCTCAGTAGCTTCCACCCAACTACTTGCTCAAATACTTTCAAACAAATGAACTGGCAAATTCTAAACATCTTTCCTCTTGACAAGGCTATAGAATACTTCATCTATGTCTTCCTTGATACTTTAAACTCACTAGCCCCACTAAGAAACAAAAGGATAAAAACTAAAACTGCTCCTTGGCTATCCAAAGAGACAAAACAGATTATGCACCACAGAGACAAACTATGGAAGCTTTACCAAAACAATAAACTGGGCAATACCTTGCTCCAATATAAACAGCTCCGCAACCGTGCAAAATGACTTATCACCAAAGACAAAAAATCCTACTATATCAAACTTCAGTCCAATAACAATAAAAAAAACCCAAAATTCTGGAACTCAGTAAACTCACTCCTCAATCCAGGCTCCAAGAATAATTCCTGTCCTGACCCAAGTAAATCTGATCTTGAACTAGGCTCTGAATTTAACTCATTTTTCATAGACACTATTACTACCCTCACCAAGGCATTTCCCAATAATAACCCAACTGCTCTACACTCTCCCCCTTCTAACTCACCTCATCTGTTTGAACTCAAACCCATCTTCATTAACTTTATAAAAAAACTTTTGTCCAAACTTAAACCTTACTCTAACGCTCCCGACAATATTCCCTCTTCCTTCCTAAAATGTGCTGCTGATGTCATTGCACTCCCAATCAGCATCATTATCAACCGATCCATAAAAGAATCATACGTCCCCAAACTCTGGCACTCAGCTTATATTCTTCCTCTTCATAAAGGAGGCAAAAATACCAGCATCTCAAACTTTCGCCCCATTGCTTTGATCTCACCAATCTCCAAAATCCTCGAAAAATGCATCCAACTTATGCCTTTCCTGACCCAAAACAATCTTCTCACTCCTACCCTGCATGGCTTTCGTCCAGGCCATAGCATAATAACTGCTCTACTCTCTTTCCTAGAAACTGTCAATCAAGCCCGAGATTCAGGACACTTAGTTTCTACTGTTTTACTTGATCTGTCTAAAGCCTTTGATACTGTTTCCCACAAGCACCTTCACTGTCATCTCTCAAACCTTAATCTCTCACATAATGCTTTATCCTGGTTTTCCAGCTATCTATCAGACAGATCACAGGAAGTCAAATGGAAGAACTCCATCTCTTCCTTCCTACCTAACCCAACTGGCGTACCACAGGGATCCATCCTTGGGCCAATGCTTTTTAACATCTTCATCAATAACTTTCACACCGCTATTCCTGATGCAAAAATCATTCAATACCCAGACGATTCAACCTTAGTCTGCTCTGCCTCAAACCTCTCTGAATTGCTGACTAAAACCCAAACTGCCTTCTCAACAACTGAAAACTGGATGTGCCAAAACCACCTCTCTCTCAATGCAAATAAATCAAAGATTCTATGATTCCTTCCCACAAAGACCCTCTCCTACGATAAAAACAACTTCAAAGTCTATAGTCAAACCAACTCACCTATAGAAGTAATCCCCTCTGCCAAACTACTTGGCATTACTGTAGATGAACACCTCAAGTCTGATATTCATATTCAACAAAATATTAGGAAAACCCACCAAAAGCTAGGTATGCTGTATAGGAATAATCACTTTCTCTCCAACTCCACCAGGCAAACTCTGGCCTCGATTTATCTTCTTCCTTCCTTATTATACGGAGCCCCTCTCCTAACCAACCTGTCCTCCTCTATCACCTCTAAACTAGAAAACTGCTACAACAAAATCTCAAATTTGCCTCTAAATCTAAAAATACCACCCATCACTGCCTAACCCTACAATCCCTGAATTGGCTTGAACTCCCAAACTACCTAGACTATCTCCAAATCACTACTGCACATAGACACATATTTCACCCAACAAAATGTTCCGCTCTAACATCCTTCCCCCTTATACACCCAACAGAGCTCTCAGATCTGAAAATCAGAACTTAATTACTATCCATAAACCTAAAAGTCCTGCTGGTCAACTTCTCCTATCTTTCTCACTAGGCAAAAAATGGAATTCCATTCCCTCCACACTAAGAACCATACCAAACTCAGAAAACTTCAAAACCCAACTATTCAAACACCTGACCACTAAATGGAAATGTACCTGCTTTCACCCAACCTAATCCAAGGGGGTTCTTGCTCTGGTTTCCAAGCTCTACAGCTCTCATAGTTATCTTCCTATGAGCCTATCTAAGCTCTCAACAATTTCTATAGCTTCTCTCTAAGCTCTCACTTACTACAGCAACCCTCACACAGCCCAACCTTGTAAATATTGTAAATAGCATTCTACTGTTGATGTGTGTATGTAAAGCGTATTTATATTTTCTTAAAAGGTTTGTATGTAAACTGTTTCCACACCTAACCCATATCTGTTTTCCTCAAATGAAACTGTGTGAGCCCTACCTTCAAGCTTAATGAATTTGTTAACTATGCATGATATTGAATGCATTTATGAGTAACTATTCTACATAAGATCTTTAATATTAACTATCATTTGTATCTAAATTGTATAATGCATCTTGGAGCTTTTCTCCCCGGGCCTCCACTGAAAATGGGTCAATTCGGCCCAGTGGACTTCCCCAGTAATCAAATTGCAAATAAATAAATAAAATAGTAGCCCAGGGTACCTGCAGTCACACAGGCATGTAGTGTATCATAGCAGTACTACTGTTGACAGTGCTTACCCAGGCAAGATTAGAGAGCTAAATGTAGTACTGACAACAGGCACACTTGCAGGCATAGCTGAATTCTGAGGTCTTCCTGTTGTATCCCTGGTGTGTGAGCTTTGTCACAGTATATAACCTGTGCCTCAACAGTACTATCATCATCTTTGGTGTCTGTATGGACACTAACATCAAATTGCATGCAAGAGGGACCCTGACCCACCTTGCCACCTGTGGGGGAAAACAATAAACACACTTTACGACCTGTACAGCACTGCATAACAGTACACACATACACACACACACACACACACACACACACACACACACACACACACACACACACACACACACCACCTTAATACCTACCTGTCCTTGACTTTACAGACAGTCCCAGGTATATTCCCATGCGTTCCCCATCCTGTATCACACTTGGTAACATACACTCATTGATACCACTCATTAATGTATCAGTCCTCTGAATGCCTAGACAAGTGATCACAACACAAGACCTGTTACTCCATTACCTCCCTGACCTGAGTGGAGTGGTTTTACATGGCCTCACTGCTGTCATTCAATGTTCACCCTGTGTATGTCCGGACATCATGAGCATGGCCCCTACATGTGAGGGGCTACTATGTTCACTCCATAATATCACGCACTGGAGTGTCATGTGTATGTATTGCTCAGTACATGCCAGATATGCTGCTCAATCAGCCTATCATGTGACAACTGTAATATATGGAAATACTCACTGGTGTTGTCTAGTACATCCCCAATGCATCTGTAGTGCTGCATACGTGGGTTGTCAGTGACCTCTCTGCTGAATGCAATATTAAGGGTATACCTGGTGTCTACCTTCCCTCTCAATGCCTGTTCCATGCTACAGACCTTATTATACTATCAGCTGTCCTGTGATTCCTGGTGTGTCATGTGGCAGTCCATGTCCATGTACTTCATGATCCCAAAGTGAGGTACTGCTGTATGAATAACCCCACAATCACACATGTGCATACATGGACACCCACACAAAAACACACACATGCACACACGCATCCTACATGCATCAACCTCCCTCCGCTTCACCAGACTGACCCTACAGACAAACTAACCACCCACCAGGATGCACACACAGACATACAGGTGAGTTGCACAATTATAGTACACACAATCCTCCTATTACCCATCTGTCAACATGCATAACATATGGTACACAACAGCATGCAGTGCAGCTATAGTCAATCCATGCTAGCAACAGTATACATGTGTGTGATGCATGTGCTGTGTTACTAGGTGATGCCCCTTCCCCTGGATACTACTGCACCCATGTACACAGTATTGCTGTGCACCTGTTCTGCACCCTGCCATGTACTGTGCACCACACCTCACAGGTGTACAACCCATCACTGAATGTGTAGTACTGTGTCAGTTATTTCAGCTTTAATGCTCACAGCCCCTATGTTTTTCAGCAACACATACCTGGGATGATATGTGGACAAATGTCATTTGTAAATGCCTGATGTCTGATTTACAGCTCTCAACATCAGCGGACCATGTGTGACCAATCCAATGCTATTACACTGACAACCATCAGAGCATATCATGGCTATTGGGAGTGTACACACCCTTAGTGATATGATGCCCCCTTCCTTGATCTGCCATGGGACCACATCACCGCATATATTAACAGTACATGAGCCCAATATGTGGAATATGTCCTGTACTTTCACATGCAGTGTCTACAGAATGTGTTAGGTGTGCGGATGCTGACCGTGAGGCATATACTCCATGTGGGCATATGTGTGCACACCCTTATCATGATGGTTTGTTGCACCTATTGTTATGTGTACTACAGCAGTCACTACCCCTGGCAGGGGTATACTAGCATGGGCCATCTTCATTTGCCAGTGTATGTTCAGTCTGCCCTACACATGTCCCCCTAATCTGCATGATTGCAAGGTCTACTCACGTTCACATACCTTGGTGTTCACATACTGCCATCACTATTGCTGTGGGGGTAGGGTTACGTCTGCCACAGTTCCTGAACCTGACTATGTGCAGATACAGCCATTCTTAGCATCCTTAGGATCCCTGCTGCAGTGTACAGGTGTGTCATGCTGACACCCCCCCCCACCTTCAGCCTTTTTGCAGATGCTTGACAAGTAAGGACTACTCATGTGTCAGTTTGCAGTGTCCCATACACTGAACACCACATGTTACAACCTAGTCCCAGCTGATAATTTGGACCACAGTAATATGTTGTGCCATAGTGTAACTCTGTAACAGTTGCCATTGTCCTACAGGTATATACACTGGTGTTGCACTGTATACGGGTGATGTTTCAAACATGTCCCTACTGTAGGCCATGTCTCCCACCATTATGTTTCTCCCTGAGGACACATTCCACAATGACAGGATGTTAGTTATCTTGCAGGTGTCTGAAATACCCTTCCAATACCCCATCATGGTCACTACTGTGATGCCGTGCATTTAACAGCAACAATACATATGCATGTACAGCATGCTTTTTGGATAGGTGTGTTAGATGTGTGCATGGAATATACCATAGCCATTACATGCTCGGTGTATTGGCAAGCATCATCATAAACCATACTCACCAGCTATAGGCTGCTGCCTTGGTGGAATACCAGAGGGACCTACATAAGAGGGTGAGAGATGCAAAGTCAGTGGCCATACCTGTGGCATTGTTACAGGGTTGGTGCAGCATTACAGTACATCAACAGTACATGTCCACAATACTACCACATATGCACATCTGTTTATCACTACTATGCAGCAACAAACTATATCTATGACGTCAGATATGCATGATCTACCTGTACAGATGTGGATGTATACACAACAGTGGTCTACTGATGTGCCCTGTAGCCTTACCTGCACGCTCCTCAGCTGGTGTGTGGGTAGCACCCACCTCCACAATGGTGTCTGACAGTTATTGGCTATGTGGATGGGCAGGTGCCACGAGGCTGGCGAGGAGCTCCTCCACACGTGTCAGGGGGGGATGGATGGCATGGCCCTCCTGTTGCAAGGTGATCCCCCCAGACTGCAGCAGCATGCTGACAGACACTGCAAAGCAGTTCAGAACAATGATGCCGGACCTGCTCATAACTGCGGTTGTGCAGTCCATCATTCACCCTGTGGACTAGGTCATTCCACAGGGCGGTCTGCTCCTGCTGCTCATGGGTGGCCCGGCCAAACAAGACAGGGTAGTGCAGGATTAGGTGGTTTACCACAATGTCGTTCTCAGCAGCGGAGTAAGCCAGAAGCCTTCCATGTGACATCTTGCCTGAAAGACATAAAGATGGAAACAGGTGTGAGCAAGTCATGCAGCAAGGTTACCACAGTTCTTAATACACATCACTGTCAGCCCCTACCATATTAGTGACAACAAACTGTACACACAACACAATAGGTATGGCTACAGCTTACCTACCAGTGGGACAGATATTGTATTGTACCACACCATGCAATGTGTTTGTAGCCATGTTCCCTGTGTGGACACTATCATTGCTGGCCTGTTACAGACTATTCACCTGCATGCCATTGTCAAGGCCATTATGGTTACATATATGCCTGTGGTATGCTTGCTATGTGATTGCTGCACAACTGACATTCTGTGTTATTGGGGATGTCTATGCATGCTGTTGGACATGTTCCAGGATTGTGTTGACTATTACTACCCACATATGTTCTATAACAGTGACACAATAGCATGTTTATGTACTATTGGCCAGTAGAACCACCTCTCCAAACTCATCTACCCATGTTCCCCGGCCACATCACATGTGGGGTGGGGCCTCTTCATGTATTGGTCCAGCAATATCTTCAGGCGGAACCAACTCAGGGGATGTTGTCCCCCAGCCCCCCCCCTGGGGCACACACAGACATGATCTTGCCCCCCAAGGTCAGGTCCAGGGTCTGTTCCATAACGGGCTCCACAGACACATGTGGGATGTGCTGCATTACCTTGAGGCACTCAGTAAACATTCACAGGGTCCACATGCTCCTACTGCTTGGTCTCCAGGCCAGGTACCTTCGGGACGTGGACTGCTGTTGTGAGTAGCAGTGGGTGGTAGGCTTGTTCCAATTGTGTCCATATTGGGGCCCATGGGGCTTCCACATCACATACCACAAACACTATCCAGGGTGTTTACCCATGACAAGTGTCACATACTACCCCTGTAGGCTGTCCTCTATATCTACCAGCCCTGACCACCTCCACAATTATACCTGCCATACTTCCTCATATTCCCATTCCATACTTCACAGACAAGGGCAATGTGGTCCCAACAATGGGTTCATATGTGACATACCCGTCCATGTTGCACACACATGTAGATATCTGTGTGTATTGCTATGTGTGCTGTTCCCTCACACATAGCATGCAGCACTGTGGTGGTAATATAGGGGACATGTATTTACATACATATATGTTTGTGTGTGTGTTTGTATATATGTAGACATGTGCATATAGGTATATATCTATATATGTGTAGATATATATGATGTTGTATATATGTGCTTATATATATGTCTACACATGGGTATCTGTATATTTGTGGACATCCATGTATGTGTGTGTGTGTGCATATATATATATATATATATATATATATATATATGTGTGTGTGTGTGTGTGTGTGTGTGTGTGTGTGTGTGTGTGTGTGTGTGTGGGTGTGTGAGTGTGTGTGTGTGTGTACACATATGCATACCTATATATGGAGTACATTCAGACATCAGGTCCACAATCTCACAACACCTTCATGCACAGCTGTACTGTTCTGCCTTGCTACAACACAGACAGGTGTCACATATGGACACAGCCTGACATTAGGGAGGTATATGTAGGGCCAGATTGCAGGTAACCATATTACACACCTATGGCATTCCAGCATGCTACAATACAGCTTAACCTGAGTATCCTGCAAGAGGTGAGCTGTGGAACCCACGTGCCCATCATTATGGCATTACTTCCACCACCAGCTATTGGCCACAGTAATATACATGTTTCCCATTACACAACATGCACTATGATGGCTTACATCTTATCAGTCAGTGCTGCTCTGCACAGTGGATGGGTATGACCCACTACCCACAGTGATAGGCTCTATTGTCCTTAGCATTTGTTCAGCTGAACATCATTACAACAACAACACCTAATAGCCCATATAAATCATTCCACATCATCTATCCCATTATTATGGACCAAGTACTACAGTCAATTACATGCATATATACATCATATACCTGTTGTGGGAATGATGTCTCTTCCGGATAGTTTGTGGATGGTTTTCTTTTTTTTGTTGTTGCGTTTGTTTCTGCCTTTCACTTACTCACTCTCTCTCTCTATCTCGGTCTCTCTCCAGTAAATGGATTGAGCTGCTTTGAATAGATTGCAGCATGGATTTTGTAGGTGATGCACATGATCAGGTGATGGCCTCTGCACCAATCAGTGTCTTCCACTTGTTACCTCCATGCATCATGCTGTGTAGTACTTCCAATTACCACTGTCATGGCAACCAACTACTATAAATCCTTACATCATGTGAGCGTGGTCCCTTTACCTGTCCTGTATGGTGGACATCCTTCCTGTGTGTGGGCAGCAGTGTTACAGACAGCAGGTAGCAATACCTCTTACAAGAGAACCTGCACACTCAGGCCAGCTCCATATTTGTAGGAGGTTCCAGAACTACAGACAGAGTGTGAGTAGTGTTGTATGCATTGTATAGCACCTGTGTTACAGGGTTTGTGTGTACATACTAATTTAACTTGGAATGCAGTCTGTCTGCATAGCTCTCAACTGTGGGCCTATCCACTTGATGGCCAGAGGTGTGCCTATGATGTTTTGTCTGTCCACCACACAGGTCTTGTGTCAGATATATCACTGGCAGTGTGCGTGTTGAGTGCTATCAGTACATGGCTACATCCATTTCTGTTTCTAACATCATATTCCTGACTAAGGGTATGTTGCAGACTATCCTGTAACACCAGCGACTTGCTTAGTGTATGACAACAGTATTTCACATATGGGTCTGTGTTCCGGCCTCTGGCCTCCACCTACATACCAGGCTTTGTACATATGACATGCTGTAAGGGGTTGTTATGAAGTGGGCTGTGAGTATGTTATGCTGCCATTCCTGCCATCAGTCCACTTCTGTTGTGGCCCCCACACATGCTGTGGGGTTGGGTCCATATATGTGTGGGCTTCATCTACACAACACATGTGTGCCCTTATGCACTGCAGAGGCCAGTGTATGTAACAGTGGTATATGGCCCTATATTATTCAGTCCATGGGGGGAGATGCCCCATAACTAACCTAGGCTGTTACAACATGTGGGGGTAACAGGGGTAAGCTGCCTTAAGGTATCTGGATGTACATTACCATACAATTCACCTTAGGTAAATGCAGGCCTACTGCTTCCTGCCATACAGACTGTTCTGTTTGTCTGTGTGATTGTGATGGTGTAAGTTATGCCTTGTTATGTAACAGATGCATCCCATTGTGTCAGATGAGGTCTTTACCCCCTAGGAATTGTGTACAGAGTGTAGATAGAGGCTGCTGTACTATACATCTGCATTACTTACTGTTGATTGATTGTTATTCTGTGGCCCAGTCTGTCTTTACTATTGTACTACTTGAAGGCCTCGGCCTGGACAGCAACATATATAAACCTTTCCAGAGTACTGTATTAATATAACTGTTTAACAGTTGCATTACTCTGTTTATATGTATGTCAAAGTCTAAACAGCTATATGACATGGCATATACAACTGCAATAGTACACAAATAAAGCTTTCCCATGTATGCAAACCTGTGTGTGGTGTTATATCCTTTGCCTCTCTGTGGGTATATGTTGCAGGCAACAATTGTCATTCATATGGGCGGCTCATACAGTGTCCAGTTGGTAAGGTGCCAACTGTAGGCATAGTGGCTGTTCCGTATTGTGTGCACCTTCTACATATGTATCTTCCTATACATATCTCTGTGTGTGCATGTGTAGTTACATCTATATATATGTGTGTGTATATATATATATATATATATATATATATATATATATATATATATGCATATATGTGTCTGTGTATATGTATCTTAGGAATGTTGATTGCTTCCACATTGTACATTCCCTATGGTATCCAGATTGTACTGCATGATATGTTACTGCTACCAGCCTGACATCATACAGGTGGGATGGAGTACTGTTAACATCTTGTGCCCATGTTGTGTCAGGTCCTGGTTTTGGGATTTGCAACAGTTGGTGTTGTATTGCAGGGCAGACGTGTTTGGCTGTGGGGGGAAATATCTATACGTACAAGACGTATGTTGTTTGGGCCCCCTCACCCCCATTAACGGTGCATGTGGACATATATGTATTTGTTATGTTATCTTTTATATCTATAGACATATGTTTGCATATACCTATATAGATATATATGTATGCTTACATATAATACAATATATATAGACATATAGATGTAGACATATATATCTATAGATGTATGCATATGTATGTATATATGTATATATTTAGATATATATGTATATGTATATATATATATATATATATATATATATATATATATATATATATATATATATATACATATATAGATATGTTATATCTATTTAGATATGAATATATATATAAACACTCACAGACACACACACACACACACACACACACACACACACACACACACACACACACACACACACACATACACCTACATGTTTAAATACATTTCCTGCACTGTTGAATGACTGTGCTGGATGATATGTTTGTGAAAACATCAGAGTTATGTATGGCGAGATTTTTTTTTTTGGAGAACAGATTGCCCTTTTTTTTTCAGGTGAGAGTGGGATGTTGGGGAGGGATAGTAGGTATATTTGGTGAGGTAGGTTAGATAGGTTAACAGACAAGACAAACAAGATGCATACAGGGGTGGTATATGACACACGTGGGGGGTAAACACCTTAATGGGGAGGGGTGTTGGGAAATCAGAAGCCCATGAGCCCCCTAGTGGAAACAGTGGGAGTGAGGTCCTCACACATGGGCAGTCACCACTGCACCTTCACAGCCTCGAAGGTGGCTGTGCTGGGGGCTGAGTCGGAGAGCCAGTCCAACCCTCTAGCAGTGACATGCGGCCCTAGAGCTGGCATAGCAGATCTCCAAACTGCTGATTGAGCTCGCTACGCACCATGACCCAGACCTGGCGATGGGTAACAGGTTCCTGTCTGTGCTCGCTCCTGGGGGGTGAGCCCCATCCCCTGAGGTGGTTCCACCCGAAGGTGGTGCAGGACCAATGGACAAAGAGATCCCGGGTTGGGCCCCAGACATGCTGGTGCCCGGTGCCACAGCCAGCTGAGGTGGGACAGATGGGTCCGCTGGGACCCACATTCCCATACATGCTATTGTGTTTATGGTTTATCAACATATGTGGGTTAGTAATAGCAAGACATCCCGGGATTAGGTATGACATCATACATAGATATTCATATTAACCCAGACACCAGATATGGAACAGTTGCATAGCAAACGGAACAAATGCATATATTGGACCACAGTGGTAATAACAACAGGATGCAGGTACATTGATGGCACCATGCCACCAATGTTGGAGTATTTCAACATAGCACATGCATAGAAACAGATTTAAATAATTATCAAACAATAGGACATATGTCCCAACATGACAGTGAAGTCATCTTGTACCAATTGAGGTGGGTATTTAGTGTATTGTTGGAGATATGGTGGCTGGGGAGAAAGATGTCAATTAACAACTAGCATATTCCTGTAGTTCACATTACTTTCCTAGTCAGTGCTGTTATCTGTACCTTACAAGTATTACTACACTACCCTATTGCCTTAGTTTGGACAGTGATATGGCTGTTGACAACTATATACATGAATTGGTTTTGCCTGCAGTATACACCTCTTACCTGGTATACCTGTGGAGGAATTGTTTGTTAACACTGTTTCTACACATACTCCCTGATTGCAGGTTGATGTTATCCACATACCTGTCCATCTCTTTTTGCACAGACTCTGGCCATGTCTTGACCACATGCAGGTGAACCGAGACATGTGTAGACTATTGCCCTCTTCAACCTTTAGTGACTTATAACACTCTTATACTGGATTTCCTAACAGTTATATTATGTAGCTCAGTGTGGGTGACAGTGATCAGTGATACCTTATTATTCAGAGCAACTGCAACACTCACAATGCCATACAATACCAGAGTAAACAGTACCAGTATAGGGTATCAGTCTTTTATATCTTGACACAGTGTTCGTATCTGACGTACCTGTGGGACCAATGTTTGTTAGCAGTACCTGACTGTTGCCACACAAAGTACCAGTTTTACATTAGTATTATGCACTTACATCTCACTCTGTTACTGTACACACTCTGGTCACAGCTTGGCAACATGGGGGTGTAGATGGGACATACTTGGCTTATTACTCTCATAACAGTTTGGGGAGTTGCTAGAGTGACACATTTGTTCTTATAGATGTGCGACAATCAGTTGTATTTCTTGTTTGCAGCCTATACATCTGGGATCATCCCAGGCAGCAGATATGGGCCAATATAGTGGACATTCAGGACATATCTGTACAGTTTTGGAGTATGATTCTGTATGCAGACTACTACCACTCCCAGGATTTGAACCATGGCTGTGTGTGCTAAAACTACAACAGTTCACATCTCAGTTGTTTGTGCTATTTTGATTTTGCTGTTTGTCTTTTTACTGTTTTCTGTCTATGTCTCTTCCAGTTGTACTAGCTGACCTGTGGGATTACACCAGTCATATACAGACATTCCAACACATTTTTAATTTATGTTGCACAGTGTGGGTAACAGTGCTTAATACAACAGTACTATTAAGTGATTGCAAATCTACATTGCCATATGATACCAGAGTAAACACATGCAGTCCAGCAGTTAGACCTTCATTGTCAGGCTATTATGCTTTCATTTACATACAACCTATATGAGACTCTTCCTGCCATATTCTCTGGTGTATGCAGAACTTGCCTTATACAATACAGGTTTTATACAGGCAATTGACTTACTAATACAGTTAGATTTATTTCCTATGACAGTACATGCAAGAGTATTACTAACCTGCCTCGCGTCACAACCTCTCCAAACAACAGCCATGGGCCTCCTGGTTCACAGCCCACTCACTTGCCACTGTGAAGGACATAAGAGGAATATTTAGCCATACCTATCCATAATATACATGACCTGGCAATTATTAAACAGGTAGTGGAGTGATACTTACACACAGCTGGGACCTCCCCTGTTGTCCTAGCCTCTTGAATCCACTGATCCAAGAGATCCCCCTTTCACCGCTTCAGGTCAGCATAGTGATGCCTGACCTGCTCACCAGTTTGGGGTTTGCCAGTGGCACTGGTGAGGTCACATTTGAGATGGTCCCAGGCTTCCGCTTTATATTGGGAACCCTGGTACTGGCCCTGTAGCAGTCTTTGCTCATGGTCTTTGACAAGGAGTCCTGCCATGATGCTGGACTCCTGGATGCCCCACTGCTGCGCCCAAAAGCACACTCCCTCTCCCATTCCAGACATGGTGCATGCAAGGGGAAGCTAAAACCAGTTTTGAGATGTATTCCCACCTGTTGGGTTTAAATAGGGCCGATTTCCCACACTTTGCCATGATTGGATGGTTTAGAAAAGGCTAAGCTATGGGCAAACCTGCTTACTTAAGGTTGGCATTGTTTAAAGCAGTATACCACTGGGCAAATTGAGTTAGCTGGCCTACACATTGCTTACACCTTCTAAGCTGGCCTGTGCAATGCTTAGCATTGCTTAATATTTACTTTGCATTATATTTGCTTTTTGGTATTGATTTATTATTCATTACATATTAAATATATGTCTGGTATCCATGATTCATGTGTACTTACACTGTATGGGGTCCTTGTGTTTAATAGGGGACTTCAACACTCTATTACAATTACACCTCACATCTGGGCTTACGTCAGTACTCCAGTTCACATATTTAAGTTTTGTAGTAGGTTATAGAACATAAGACTGTATATAGATTCCTTTCACATATTCAGTTTGATTTTACTATAGTGAGGATTTGTTTGGTGATACCGCAATCTTATGTACTGCTGTGATGACTTAGTGGTTAACTACTATGACTATAGTATATAGGGTCCTAGGTTCAAGTCCTGCAAAGGCTGTTTTATTTTGTTGCTGGGCAGAACAGCGACATTTGGATACAGAGTGATTAAGGCACTTTTAAGCACTTGTAAGCGGGTTTGCATGAGGGTAAGCACTGCTAATTTCTAGATAAATATGCTTACAGAGAGTTAGCTTCAATATTGCTTAACCTGTGTGTGCATTGCTTATCCCCATGCAAAAGGGCTTAAACCTGCTTACTAGTGGTTAGATATTGCTTACTCCCGCTTACTACTGCTTAATAGTGCTTACACTTGCTTACTATTGTTTACTCCTACTTACCACTGCATGAATTTAGACAGTAATGTCTAATGGTTCTTGGGAAGGTGGGGGATTTGGAAGCTGTATGGAGTTATCATTCATTACACATTTTACCTTCCGTTTGTATTCCTGATTCCTGTGTAGATGTACTGTATGGGGCACATGTATTATCTGTGGACTTTGCAACGTTATGACACTGACACCTCACATCTGCATTTAATGCAGTACTCCAGTTCACAAATATATGTTATTTAGTAGGTTATGCAACGAAAAATATTGGTCATAAAGTGATTTGACATGGAAAATGGAATGCACTGCAGTGGGACTCGAACCAGGAATGACTGTTATAAGGCGAATGCTCTGCCCACTACACTATTGCTGTACTGCTTCATTTACATTTGTCTTGCTTTTTATCCTCTTCTGCCATTTAAGCTGCATTAACCATAGCTAAGCGATGGGCAAACCCGCGCACATACGGTTAAATTTAATCTGTTTCATAAAAAAAAAAAAACATCTTTATATTTGTTGTTTTAACTATTGCCCTTGTACATGTGGGACGCTGTTGCTGGGGGTATACATACACCTATGAGCGGTCTCGTTCATTCTTTTCTGACTTGTCTGCTGTTCTTCATTGCAGGGGCGTGTATATTCTGAGAGCTCTGCTCTCAGACACTTCCCCTGCACTCTTACATGCTCCATGTAAGATTAGGAGCTCAGGCAGCACACATTCATTAATATGCATGATACGCTGCCATCCTGCTCCTAAGCGGCCACTTCCATGCAGGACTAAACCGGTGGCATATCTTGGTCACCGGACTACATTCATGGTCATTGTATTGCTGTGAAGATCGATGACAAAATACAGAACTACTGAATAAGAAATCATTTAAAAATGTAAACTGAGAGTTTAGTATACCACAATCATATCATTCTTGATGGTTGTCTTGTGACTTTTCATGAAATACAAACTAAAATGTGTCTGTATATTTAACTAGAAGACAGGAAGTGTATGTAAACTAATGACAAATAATTTATACTTTTTTGGCAGTTAAATGCTATGGCTTCTCTCACAGTAAGCTAACGAAAAATAGGTAGTAAAGTTATTGTCTGCCTTCTTACAGTTTACTTGTGTTTATTATTGTTATATTTTGCCAAGGAAAACTTAACTTTTCTTGGGATGGTTTTAAAGCTCTGGCTAAAGTGAACTAATACAGGAAAGCATTATTAAAGAAAAGGAATAATTATCAGGCAACTCACATTTTGTATAAATTTCTTTTCTCCAGGTATGGACGACGTGCCATAATCCTTTTCTGCATGCCGATGCAGGCAGTAATTGGGCTGATAATAGCTTTTGCCCCCAACTTTTATGTTTATGTCATCATGCGCTATCTCTTGGGGGCTGTAACTCAGGGAGCTATGATGAATGTTTTTGCACTAGGTGAGTTCATTTCTATGTTCCCTATCTGCATTGTTTTATATATTATGGAGCATGTAGTAAAGCTCCACATTCTTTTCATGTCATAAAACTGTAATGAAACAAAGAATAAGTAACACATGTTGCAGGCTATTGACTGGTGTAAAGTTGTTGCACACATAACCCTCACCCAAACAGCATAAAAAATAAGCAAAAAAAAAAAAGAATGAAATGCAGGGAACAAAAGTAGTATTTACCCCTTTATTCATTGAACGGAAAATAAGAGGGGAATGAAAATTAAGTGATGCGATGTAAGACAGTGAGACCCGGGTAAAAAACAGTAATCTGTAAATATATGCAGGAGCTAAATGGGAATAACAACGGCCTAAGGTCAAACAAAAGGAAAGTGAAATTGTGATTGTTATGTGTGCAAAATTAGTTCAGGAAGAGTTAAGACAGGCACTGGGAGGCAATGAAGAGTTACCGAATAGCTGGGTAACTACAGCAGAGCTAGTAAAGGAGGCTGCTAGGAAGGTGCTTGGTGTGACATCTGGACAGAGGAAGGAGGACAAGGAGACATGGTGGTGGAATGAGGAAGTACAGGAGAGTATACAGAGGAAGAGGCTGGCGAAGAAGAAGTGGGATTGTCAAAGAGATGAAGACAGTAGACATGAGTATAAGGAGATGAGGCGCATGGCAAAGAGAGAGGTGGCGAAGGCTAAGGATAAGGCATATAGAGAGTTGTATGAGAGATTGGACACTAAAGAGGGAGAAAAGGACCTGTACCGATTAGCTAGACAGGGGGACAGAGCTGGGAAAGATGTGCAGCGGGTAAGGACGATAAAGGACAGTGAGGGAAACGTACTCACAAGTGAGAAGAGTGTGTTGAGTAGATGGAAAGAGTACTTTGAAGGCCTGATGAATGAAGAGAATGAGAGAGAGAGAAGGTTGGATGATGTGGGGATAGTGAATCAGGAAGTGAAACAGATTAGCAAGGAGGAAGTAAGGACAGCTATGAAGAGGATGAAGAATGGAAAGGCTATTGGCCCAGATGACATACCAGTGGAAGCATGGAGGTGCTTAGGAGAAATGGCAGTGGAATTTTTAACCAGATTGTTTAATGAAATTTTGGAAAGTCAGAGGATGCCTGAGGAGTGGAGAAAAAGTGTTTTGGTACCTATCTTTAAGAATAAGGGTGATGTGCAGAGCTGCAGTAACTACAGAGGGATAAAACTAATCAGTCACAGCTTGAAGTTATGGGAAAGAGTAGTGGAAGCTAGGTTAAGAAGGGAGGTGATGATTAGTGATCAGCAGTATGGTTTCATGTCAGGAAAGAGCACTACAGATGCAATATTTGCTCTGAGAGTGTTGCTGGAGAAATACAGAGAAGGTCAGAAGGAGTTGCATTGTGTCTTTGTGGACTTAGAGACAGCATATGACAGGGTGCCTAGAGAGGAGTTGTGGTATTGTATGAGGAAGTCGGGAGTGGCAAAGAAGTATGTAAGAGTGGTACAGGATATGTACAAGGGTAGTATGACATTGGTGAGGACTGCGGTGGGAGTGACAGATATATTTAAGGTGGAGGTGGAATTACATCAAGGATCAGCTCTGAGCCCTTTCTTATTTGCAGTGGTGATGGACAGGTTGACAGATGAGATTAGACAGGAGGCCCCGTGGACTATGATGTTTGCAGATGACATTGTGATATGTAGTGAGAGTAGGGACCAGGTTGAGGAGACCCTGGAGAGGTGGAGATATGCTTTAGAGAGGAGAGGAATGAAGGTCAGCAGGGCTAAAACAGAATATATGTGTGTAAATGAGAGGGAGGCTAGAGGAATGATGAGGATGCAGGGAGTAGAGTTGGTAAAGGTGGATGAGTTTAAGTACTTGGGATCAAGAGTTCAGAGTAATGGTGAGTGTGGAAGAGAGGTGAAGAAGAGAGTACAGGTAGGGTGGAATGGGTGGAGAAGAGTGTCAGGAGTGATTTGTGACAGACGGGTACCAATAAGAGTGAAAGGGAAGGTCTACAAGAGGGAAGTGAGACCAGCTATGTTATATGGGTTGGAGACGGTAGCATTGACGAAAAGGCAGGAGTCAGAGCTGGATGTGGCAGAGTTAAAGATGTTAAGATTTGCACTGGGTGTGACTAGGATGGACAGGATTAGGAATCAGTATATTAGAGGGTCAGCTCAGGTTGGACAGTTTGGAGACAAAGCAAGAGAGCCGAGATTGCATTGGTTTGGGCATGTGCTGAGGAGGGATGCTGGGTATATTGGGAAAAGGATGCTAAGGATGGAGCTGCCAGGTCAGAGAAAAAGAGGAAGGCCTAAGATAAGGTTTATGGATGTGGTGAGAGAGGACATGCAGGCGGTTGGTGTGAAAGAGCATGATGCAGAGGACAGGAAGAAATGGAAACAGATGATCCGCTGTGGCGACCCCTAACGGGAACAGCTGAAAGAAGATGATGATGATGATGTGTGCAAAATTGTGGCAGATACAGGGTAACATTAAAAATAGGCACCAATTAACCACATCTGTAAGTAATACAGAGAAAATGAACTGAGCTCACCAAGTCCACAATTAAACTTTCAAAGTCTCTGCAGTTGCATAGTCACTTATCTGAAAACTGAAGCATTTAGAGATATCACTTCAGGAGATGTTTTGTTTTGATCTTTGCATAGTAACTTATCTGTAAACCGAACAGTTTACACATATCACTTCACGGGATGTTTTGTTTAGATCTAAGATGTCTGCTGCAAAACTGGATTTGTTCAACAATTAATAATAAAATATTAAAGAAGAAATTATCTCACATGACATCAGGGAAATATCACACTGATATGGCATAAACCTGGTACTGAACTACTCCAGTATAAGATAAGTACACACACTATAAACATGTACAGACTACTACTTCAAGTTCCCAAAATTATTTTATTAAAAGACACAACAAATGCTGCAGTAATGAATGTGCTTAAGAGCATTTTTTCTCATAATGGCAAACCAAAGAAAATAATATTGACAACAAACCTTTTTCTTTCTCTGGAAGTATGTCAAAACCACTGCAAAACAAAAGGCAGACATGAAATGACATGCAAAAGACAAAGATGAATCTCTGGTTCTTTATAACTGAAATTGCCAGCTAAGTGCAGTCAATAGATGTGTGCCATTACATATTTTCTTAGAATTCTGCTGGAAAAATTTGAACTGTTTTAGAAAAATAGTCATATACACATAGGGACAACCAATTGCTTTATATTGCCATTAGGCAATTCAGTTTTATGCCATTTAATTTTCGACAAAATTACAAACTTGATATGTATCCTAGCAGTCAAGGTCACTATATAGCAATAGCATACATTTTATATGTTGGTGTAACCTAAAACTATGAATTATCAAGACTATGAACCATTGGAAATGGTGTTTTTCACTGGTCTTGACTTTTTCTACCCGCGTTATTTATACTGAAATCAGCTGTCTTCTTAGTTGTAGCTGAACTGTGGTTTAGTTAAGTTTCCCTTAGTCATCAGTGTAAAAAATCCTTCTTCTTTCCTTTCTTAAATGAATGGAACTAACCAGTTTTTGGTGACCTGAGCAGAATTGTATGACCCTGCACAGACCTGCTGACATGGTCAGTTACTGGTTAATGGATGTCACTTGACTGAGAAAGATTTCTATTTATATGTGCTCCATTTTTTGGCTTTGTATTCTAATGCTTGAAAAAGCACATTGGTGTGAAAGCTTGTGGTGATATATAATCATTTATTTAGTGGTACCTTTCAGTCATTAAGTTTTTTCTCCATCTTGTGGGTTCCGGTATGTGCCACCATGGGACGAGGAGATCCACAATCCTACTTGCTTTGTCAAGGCTGGTCTACATTTCTCATACAGGAGCTTCCAAACACTGGCCAAATCATTTGTTACCTCCATTGTGCCTTTTTTAGGCAGAGTTCATTTAAAAACATTCCACCTTAACCAACAAATGAAATCATAAGTCAGATAACATCAAAGTGGCACTTCTCAATGCCAGCAGTCTAAATAACAGACCTTAATCTGGAGGCACTACTACATCTGGAACAAGTCCACGTTTGTGTTGTGACAGAGACGTGGTTCAAATGCAATGAAAACACCATCTCTGGGCCCAGGTGAAGTGCCTATTATGCCTTCAGACTCACTGTGTCCCAATTTATGTCAGGGATTTCATCCCTTCCAAAGTGATATCCAGTGAAATCCAAGTGAGCTCATTGAACTCCACCTTCCACTAGGTAAGTCAGACCTTCAAATTATAGCTTGTCACAGATCCCCCTCCATGGCCCTATGTGACCATGAAAAGTTCCTAGCTTTCCAATAAAATATCCCTATTTGAGATGGATTTCTAATCCACAGTGACTTCAACTACCCCCCCCCCCCCCCCCCCATAGGCAGGAGTAATTATACATATAATGCTGAGCATGCAAAACTTTTCTAATATTTGCTGAACAAGAATTCCATGGATCAAATTGCCTTTAACCCAACCAGGAATGGAAAAAGCCTGGACCTAGTTTTCACAAACTCTGCTTCTGCCTGCTCCCTGCACATGGTTGGCCCCTCAGTTGTTATGTTTGCTCACTGTCTGGTTAACTTTACTCTTAGAATATCCTATCCCATGTTTACCAATACTATGCTATTTACAGACTTCAGAAAGCTAACTTTTAACGTGTGTGATGAAATCACAAAATTTTTGTATGCTAACCCCAAAATGAAACTGGGATATGCAGCTGCCTATGCAAAGGATCTTTATGCTCATTTAGATAAATGCATTGCTAGGGCTGTGCCCACCAGGCCCAAATGTATTCGCAAAATCAGTAACAAACCCTGGGATGTTCATTATATATAAAGTAACTTTACAACAGAAGGAAGAAACTGCTTAGATTACCTTCTATAGCCAGAACCTCTTGTCAAAAAGAGGATATAAAATACTTTCCCAAGAGAATGAAGGCAACTATTAAGACCAGCAAAACCTCACATGAACACAAACTTGCTTCTGAGCCTAAGGATTATTATAAGCCCTTCTTCGGCATTGTTAGTGATTCACTTCATTGCTCAAAACTTATCTATAATGATGTATCTTATTCAAATCCTAATGACATCTCCAACATATTGGCTAACAGGTTTGCTGAAAATTTCCCCTCTGAAATTATTATCCCCACCTCAATCATACCATAGTCATTCCCACCCCCACTATCTGCAAGGACCATATCCTTAAACTGGTCTCCAAGACCAAAAATACTTCTTCAATGTGTCCTAACAACATTCCATGTTATCTTATAGTGTCAAACAGGTGCTTGCTGATACCCTCCTTAAGTTGTTAAATCTAAACATTGCCACTGGTTATGTTCCTGATTAATGGCGCACTGTGGTGATGATATCATTTTCATAAGGGTGGCCCCACCACTGGCACAAGCAATTATAGACCCATCAGACTTACTAGTCCTGTCTGAAAGCCATAGAATGCATCATCCTTGATCCTCTGACAAGCCCTACAAGCTGTTGCCCTATACCAAGTTACTTCCTTCAGATAAGGATAGTAGGCATACCTCTAAACTGTACACATTTTTGTAGAATGGACAGATTTTTGCCTCATATTTTTGGTGTGTTCCTCCTAAAATCTGTACTTTTCTGGCAAATAGTTGAGGATTGAAGTCATTAAATAATGACAAACATTTAAGTTTAAGACTCCACATCATTCAGAAAATTCATGCTAATGCAAAACCTATTATTCTATCAACTTTCTAAGCTTGTAAGAGCAATATTTAAAATCTATCCCTATTTGTCCCCCCATCATTTTAGGCTTTGTCCAGATTTTTTGCTCTAAGAGGTTGAGAGGTATGATAGTAGAGCCATGGAGAGGCTGGGCAAGAAGGCCTTTACTACTGCCACTTTATCCTTTCAGGCCATCAGCTACCAGACTCATATGGCCAGGTATGTTTTGGCCCTCTTTTTCCAGGTTTCTAAAGTGGTTTCTGACCTTCCTGAATCTGAGGGGGAAGGCTTCTGTCCTTTGCCCATTGGGCTCTACCTCTCAAGTTGCTTGACACTCTATCACATGCAGCTCTGATGCATCTGATACCTCCTCCAGCACTGCTGTCTTTGGTTCCATTATGAGGCATTATTCTTGGCTTCATCTTCATGCTTTTCTTGATGACATTAAAGCTAAACTTTTGGATGCTCCTTTGGGTAATAAATATTTATGGTGCTGCTGCTGGGGAACTTTTCTAGTCTCTCCAGGATGAGGGTAAAGCTTTGCAGGAGTTGAAACATACTTTTGTTTCTCATGTTCCTAAGTTTCAGAGGAATTACCCATCAAAATCGGCTTTTGTTCACATGCAGTCTTGAAATCCACCTAAGGGGACAAAAGGGTTCTAGACTTATGTCTCATGCTAAGTCTACTCAAACTCCTACCTCCCAGAAACCTGTTTTTCAGTTAAAGCCAGATTCCACTTGACAGTTTGCTTCCCCTTCCCCTCAGTCTGGTTCCCGTATCCCTCCATCTTTACCTGAACCTCCGTCTTTACCTGAATTTTCCAAATTGGTTAAAAATTACAACAGTCTCTTGGATTCTGTCAAGGATATTTCATGATTTGGAAATCTCTTCCTCCCTTTTTGTACATCCCTCAACCTCCATGGGAACAATTTCCTCTTTTCCAGAGGTGCTCAATTCTCTTTTGGTGAAGGGCACCATTCAAGCTGTGCCTCCTGCCCAGATAGGGAGGGGGGTTTATTTCAGAATGTTTTTGGTTCCCAGAAAGGATGGCACTTTGAGATAACTTCTAGACCTTTCTCAGCTCAGCGTCTTTTTCAAGGTTCCTTCCTTCTGAATGTTGTCTCTTCAGACTTTTTTCCCCTTTTTCTACTCAGGCTTTTCTGGTATCTCTGCATCTCAAGGATGCCTAAATTCATATTCCCATCCATTCCCTTGTCAGGAAAATTTCACAATTCTGTGTTCCTTCCTTGTATTTTCAGTTCTCTGCTTTGCCCTTTGACCTGTCTACTGCCTCAAGGGTATTCACCAGATGCCTCACTCTTTCATTGCCTTTTGCAGGATGACAGGAGTTCAGATCTTTCCCTATCTGGATGACTGGTCATTCAAGCTTCTTCTCCTGGTGCTCTGCTTCAGGATCTCTAGTTTACTATTACCTTGTTGAAGAGTCTGGGATTCACCATAAACTTCCAGAAATCAGCTCTAACCCCTTCTTGGGATCTTATTTCCTTTGCTGCAGGATTCAGACCTTTCCCATGCTGGCATCTCTGTCTGCCCCTAAGGCCTTGTCTCTTACTGCCTTTTTCCAGTCTCTTCATCCTCTGGCTTCAGTCACCGACAGGGGCTTCTCAGGAGCCTAGGGTTCATGGCTTCCACCATTCCCTTGCTCCTTCTAGTCAAGCTCAAGCTGAGAAAGCTACAGTGGTACCTCAAGTCAGTGTGACCCAACATCGCCACTCCCTGGACTTCCGAGTCTCCTTCCATCCTTGTCTCAAGCTCGAGCTTCAGTGGTGGATTCATCAAATTTCTATCAACCGAGGGCTTCCTTTCCAGGCTTCAGTCCTGACTCAAGAGATCTTTGCAGATGCCTAAGACAGGGGATGAGCAGCCTGTTTATGTTCTCTCAAGGTTCAGAGTATCTGGCCTCTTCATCAGAGGTCAGGCCACATCAGTATAAAGGAGATGAGGTCTCTGCTTCTAGCTCTTCAGGCTTTTCATACCCTCTTTCATCCTAGGCCTTTCAAAATTTTCATAGATAATACCACAGTGATGTGGTATGTCAACAAGCAAGGGGATGTAGGGCCCTATCTTCTTTGCAGACTAGTCCTTCAGGTCTGGGATCTAGCTGTCCAGTATCAAGTGACTCTTCAGGCAGTTTACATTCCCTCAGAGCACAATTTACTGGCAGACTCTTTGAGCAGGACCGGCACACAAACTCACGAGTGGATGCTTCACAGAGAAGTATCCCTGGACATTGTCCATCTGTGGGATATTTCTCCGGTAAATCTTTTTGCCTCTCCTCTGAACAGACAACTTCTGTCCACTGTCTTGGAAAGTGTATACCCTGTCTTTTCCTTGGAAGGGGATGTTTCTGTATGCCTTCCCTTCCCATCCCTTCCCGTCCCTTCCTGTATTACCATGTGTCTTGTACAAGATGAGGCAGGACTCTCCCAAAATCTTGCTAGTGACTCTCTTTTGGCCCAGACAGTAAAGGTTCCCCTTGTTTATCATTTGGACTGGGGCAATCACCACAAGTTACCTTACCGAGTGGATCTTCTCACACAAAACAAGGGGTCTCTTATCTATCTTCACTTTGTCCATCCTCAATCCCTTTTCCCATTTTTTGCACATGGGTTGGGGTGTCAATTCAACAGTGATAATCATCTAGAGCCAAGGTTTATATTGCAGGGTGGCTAGCTCTGCCATGGTAGTTCATCCATACTACACACATAGGGCCAATTTATAGTGTCCAATCCACCTGCTGCATATCTTTGGAATATAGGAGGAAACCAGAGCACCCAGAGGAAACCCACATGAACACAGGGAGGACATGCAGACTCTGCACAGAAGGCACCCCAGCTGAGAATTGAACAAGGGAGTGAGGTGATAACTCTAAACGCTGCACCACTGTGCTGTCCATCCATCCTCACGTGTTCACTATTTAACTGAAACTGTGGGTGATATGGTTTTGATCCCTTTTAGGCACCTCTTTGCTGAGGACATGCTTTAGGTCCTGCAGGAGGCCAGAAAACCCACTATCAGGAAATCATATATGTCCAAATGGAAGTAATTTTCTGTCTGGTGCCTCTTTCACCATCAGGATTCCCTATCTGTGGAGGTTCCTCTGGTTCTGTCTAATTTGTATGATCTGCTCTATGCAGGGTTAGAATGAAAGCTTACTTTTCAGCAGTTTCTGCTTGTCTGCCCTTCACTCCTCCTCTGGCCTCTAGATTTGAGATCAAGCAATTTCTTAAAGGCATCCTTCATATCAGGCCTCCCAGAAAGCCTATTCTGCCTCCTGGGATCTCAGTTTTGTACTTGAAAATTTGACTCAGGCTGCTTTTGGGCCTGCTTTTTCAGCTTCCTTGCAACATTGTACTTGGAAGACTGATCTTCTTTTGGCTCTCACGTAAGATAAGAGAGTGTCTTTACTTCAGGTTCTCAAGGCTGTTCCTTCTTTCCTAGTTTTTCACAGAGACAGGGTGTCTCTGCACTAATCCTTCTTTTATGCTCAAGATGGTTGATGAGTTGTCCCTTAATTAGTCTATTCATCTTCCTTTTTTCCTTCTCTGCAGTGTACCAATGAGAAGGTTCTTCACACCTTGGATTTGGATAGACAGCTTAGATATTATTTGGATAAAACTAAAGTTATTTGCAAATCTGAGCAGCTTTTTGTTTCCTTACAGTAAGAATTGATAGGACTGTAGAATACTGAAATGAAATGGAAATAAATGGAAGAAACTGGAATCAGGCTGGAATGAATGTCTTTATCTTTTAATTACCCAGAACTGTGTTGAACGGGTGCTAGTCTGTCTTTTATGTGCCACATGTTCATGTACCCTTCAGAAGAAAAGTCTGCATACACTGAAGTTTAAAAATGTTTTATTATGTACAGTGGAGGTAGATGCCAACAATATCTGAATCAAATATTAATGTTTCCAATAACAGTGCTGAGAAACTGAAACAGACTGAATTATAATGTCTACAGCTTCTGCACTCATTATACTCAGAATTATTTCCTGGCTCCTGAGCAGTATAATTCATATTCTGGAACACTGGATATTTGACCTGACTTTGCACTCACTTTCGTCTGTGCCAAACTTCTGTGGTCTGTACTGCAACGACTTTCTGCTTATCAGTCCGAACAAACAAACTGACTCACTTCTGAGTCTGAAGTATCTCTCGTAATAATACCAAAACCCCTGTAAATTTCTACATGCCTCTTTAATCTTGGTTCCCAAATTTGTTTGTACTTAATGTACTGCACATTCTGTTATCACATTTTATTCTTATCAGTATTCTTGACTGAAGGTTACTGAAACATTTCTTTAATATGACTGCATTTCTAGGCTTGGCCAAAGAGAATACTATATTTATCTTACACTTTAATTCCAGGTCTTTGGGTCTGGCTGTTTCTAAGCAAACCATCGGTTACGGGATTTCTAAGGTCATCTCTTTTTGTTACTCTTTTCATGGTAAATGTCTTTCTTCTTTAATAAAGGCTCATTCTACCAGGGCCATTGCCTCCTCTAGTGCTTTCTGGAGAGGTTTCCATGCAATCCTCCTCCTAGGCTTCCTCTTAAGCTATTGTACTCCCCCTTACATTATGAGTATTGCAATATTGATATTGAAGTACATAGGATAGTTGGGTAAAATCTTGCCATAATAGTAGATGTCCTTCTCTTAACTGTTGTAGTGTTCACTCCCTCCCTCCTGCTCCCTCTGCTCTAGTCTATTCTTCTCGCCCTTCTGGCCAAGGGGTTCTTCTCCTCTGTCTACTTCTGGATGCACATATTTTTGTTTGTCCCTAAGGAGAGGGACATTCTGTTCTTCCCGGGAATTTTCCAGTTCTGAGTATGTGCATCTGTATACCACCTTAATGCCTTATACCTTGCACAGGGAGTGTACGTGTGTTATACGGTGCCTATAAGCACTGAAGGGTTTGGTATACTGGCCAGACATTGGTCTAGCCTTAGCAGGAGATCTCTTACATCATGAATACTGCAACAGTGAGGAGAAGGATATCTACTGTTATGGTAAGATTTTACACAACTGTACTTTCTCTGATCTGGAGACAGACATCTTGAAGAGAGAGAGAGAGAGAGAGAGAGAGAGGAAGAAGTTAAATGACGCCTTAGAAAGTCTTCATGGGATTACAGGATCTACAAAAGCAACTTAGTCACAAGACCATTTGCACCTCACAAATATCCATTGTACCCCATTCTCGAGAAGAGCAATGCTATTCCCACTGTACAATAACTGGGCTAGACTAAAAAGGAACATGTGCATTTAAATGAAAGCTTCGACACACATCCAATAACTATTTCAGATCATGCTCCAGTGACAACTAAGATAAAAATTCAAGGTAATGAAGTGAAAATGAGACACTGGTGCTTCCTCACCTACCTGTTAAAAAGAGAGGAATTTAAGGAATGGGTAATGAAAATTATTCAAGATCTATTAGGGAAGATAGAAATTTCTTCAGAAGTTACAGCTAGTGAGTGGGATAAAAATGAAAGTAGAGTTTAAAAATATGGTAGAAATGAAGAAAAAGACAAATGGTTAAGGAGTAACAATAATTATTTAGAGAGGCTGACAAAGGTTAAAGTATTACAGAATAAGGGGAATCTCACAGAACAAGAAAAGGTACAAGTGCAGAGTGCTAAAGAGAAAATAAGGGAGCATCTGGATAATATGCATGAGTTTAGAAAGATTGTTGCTAAGCAACTGTTTTTTGATAATAACTCCAGAGCATAAGAACTCTTGGCACAATAACTTAGGCCACAGAAAGTAGAAAGGGCTGTTGCCAAACTTAGGCAAACTATAACAAGAAAAATAACCAGACATCCTGTACAGGTATTAGAGGTATTTTGGAAATTCTATGAAAACTTGTATAAAGCATAGGAATGTGGAAATCAAGAAAAAGTACAAATGGAAATAATTAAAGAAGACTTAAATATGCAGAGGTTAGAGGTAGATGAGGCTCAACAATTAACAGTTAAGACAGGAGGATATGAGATAAAAATGGTGACATAAAATCAATCTGCAGGAAAGTCTCCATCAATAGGCAATATTCCTGTGAAAGTTTGGAAGCTAGGCAGGAAGAAAGTGATTGAAGTCTGGAATGTTTTGTTGAACAGTGTTTTAAAAGAAGGAGAAGCACCAACATCCTGGAAGAAAGCTGTGGTGACTGCAATACTTAAAGAGGGTAAAGACCCATCAAACCTAGCTTCATATAGACCCATTGCAATCCCAAACCATGATTATACAGTGTTTATTTCTATAATAGCTAAAAGAATGGGAAAAGTGTTGCCAGCGTTGATAGATATGGAACAATGTGGTTTTGTGGAGGAGAGGCAAGCATATGAGAAAATTAACAGAACACTGATGGCCCAGAAGAAGCAGAATGTAAGACAATACTACTGTTGCTGGTGGGTATTGATACAGAGGAAGCATTTGACAAGAGTATGCTGGGATATTTATTAGTAATACAGTGGAAGCATTTCCATTCCCTGATACAATAATAAGGTTACTAAGGAGGATTTGTGAGGGATCAGAGGCAAAAATTAAAGTAGGAGGGTTCCTCTCTGATAAGTTGTGTCTGAACAAAGGAACCAGTCAGGGATGTCCTCTTTCTCCTTTATTATTTGCATTATATTTAGAGCCATTGGCAAAGAAAATAAGGGACTCGGAAATTTAAGGATATAATTAGTATGTTAACTAAGAAAAGTTGGCTTTATATGCAGACAATATTATTTTGTACCCAATAAAACCAGAAAAGGATATTTCAATGTTATGGAACATTCTGAGATAGTTTCAGTTTTTTTTGGGGGGATATAAAATCAATGCAGGTAAAACAAAGCTGCAGACTATTTGCCTACACATGAATTTATGTGGAAGTGGTAAAATGAAGTATTTTGGAGTATGGGTTAAAAAGAATTTTGTTATGGCAGCTATGGATATGTGGGAAGAGACTAAAACGATAATATAAAAACAGAAACTGGAAGCTTTTGTTTATGGATATGGATAGCAGGATACAAGCAGTGTAAATGTTTTTAATCCCTCTAGTTTTATATACAGGTCAGGCATGTGTTTATCATCCAGACGAGAAGTTGTGGACAGTAATTAATAAACAGTTGAAGTGTTTTATCTAGGAGGTGTAGAGGTTAAGACTCAAGTGGGACAAACTGATACTTCCAATAGAAAAACTTGGTTTTGGATTACCTGATTTGAAGAGATATTTTACAGCTACAGAGTTTAGGTTCATATACATAACACAAGCAGAAAGCTGTAATTCAAAGTGGAAGGGGATGATGATGCATCAGGTGGAAATTCAAGAAATAAGGAGAGAATGGAATTTTGGATGCAGATCCTTAAGGAGAATAACAACGGCCAAACAGGATAGTTTATTCATAAATTAGCAGAAAGTGTTCTAAGAACTAAGCTGGTGTGAGAAAGGGGATTCTGCTGATAGGGATGACTGCAATTAGGGATACAGAGAATAGGCAAGAGAGGGCTGGAATTTACGGGAGAAAATTGATTGAACCAAGGTATTTGAAGCAAATAACTAGAGATGGAAAGGTAATGGACTGGGAAGATGCCAAGAAGACATTTGGACTGCAGGCTAGAGACTGTCTTCCCTATCAGGGTATAGGAAAAGAGAAAATATTAGGGAATCCTAAGTGAAATACCTGCTGTGGTACTGTTTTTTGTTGAATCTAGAACAGAAGTTTCTGTTAAAAAAAGGATAATTAGTAGGACATATAAAATATTGCTTGATAACTATAGGAATCGATCAGAGGAGGTTAGAAAAGATTGGGAAGAGAAACTGGATAAATAATTCACAAGGAAACAATGGGAGGACATATGTGTGGCTCCCAAATATGCAACAAAGTTTAGAATGCTTGGGACTTTTGCTTAAAAGAGTTTGTGCATACATTTGTACACCCCAAGCAGACTCCAAAGATTTTTTCCTCATGTAGATGGCAAATGTTGAAGGTGTGATAGGGAAGAAAGAAATAACTAGGAATATATGTGTTGGGAATATAAATAGTGGGTGGTAAAAATCTCCTACAGAGTACTCTGCCAGAAATATTGGGAGATCAAATGGTATAACTAAGAAAATGCTTTTTTGAGGTGCAATATAGGATCTTAATTGCCTATACATAGTAAAGCCTTGTTAAGTTTAATTCCGGAGGCTGCCAAAAAAAGCAATTACTAGAAAATTGTAATCAAAGTCTAAACTAACTGTAAATGAAGTACTGAATATAGTAACAGAGATAAAATAACTGAAAGTGGAATCTTTAGAAAAGGGTAGGAGTACATTACATAGGAACATGGACATTGTGGGTCAATACATGCAGAATAATGTTTTGGAGTAGCAGGAGTGAGGTTTAAGTGAAGGCAGGAATTGAGTAATTTATGTAATGGTGGATTGTTGATAATTGTATAAAAGCATGTATGTGATGTATAATGTTTATAGCTATGAATATATTAATAGGATTTGTTTCTTTTATATAAATGCACGTTTGCCTGTGTCATAACTGAGAATTCAATACACGTGCTAGAGAAGAAGAGTAATGCAGGTAAGTCTGAGAGTAACCCTATGAGCACACATCCAGTCATCCAGGTTTAACCTGAAGGGTGCTAAGGGGTCACTGTGTTTAACTTGCAGGGAACTTTTGTCCCGGGGGGATAAGTAGCGATTAATAAATTTGTCTCTCCAGCACATTTTATTTATGTGCTGATGGAGTTTTAAGTTCCTATTTTTAGTATTAATGGGAAGACACAGCAGATGAAGGAGGAGGGGTTGCTAATGGCATGGAAAGCAATGCATAGACTGCTGTGCAAGATTCTATAAGAAACCAAGTAAAGGAATAGTACTTTAAGCCTTTCCTGGTAGTACAGGGACTTCACTCAAACAATCTCTTTGTTAGGGATCTCTGGGGCCTTTCCAGTGGCTTAATATGTCTAGAAAGGTATATACTGGAGAGGATGTTTTACTCAATAATTGGTCTAATTATGCTGCATATAGATTTTTGACTGCTGCTCTTGCATGGTGGTTAAAGGAGAAGGAATTATGAGTCCAGGTTCCAAGACCCAGACTACATCATCATTTTGATGTGAGGTATTGGCTATACTGTACAATCAGGGAGAGACGGTGCTTACCAAATGTGGCAACAGTATACTGTTCTGCCTTAAATTTGTCATTTTTCCATGCACCACTTGTTTACAAGGGTTAGTTCCTTCAGCAATAAATGGGTATGTGGAAGATTTGACAGTAACACTCAATTTGCAGTCATATGAAAATTTAGTTAACCAATGGTCCTTATTCCCCATCTGGAGACCAGAAAAGTAGATGCCAAAAGAGAGATGCCCCAGTAATGACCCTTGGGGTACACCACTAGTTACCTTCATAATTTCTGAGAAGGCGACTACCACCCTAACTACATGAGTTCGATCTTTCACCCAGCTGGCTATCCCTCTCAACATTTATGCATCTAATTTTAAAGTGGTTAGATTTTTTTTATGTCATTATAGGGTATAGTATCAAATGCACTGGCCATATCCAAATAAGCTGTGTGAACAGAATGAGCACTATTAGCCTGTATGACCTTCTCAATCAAGGTCATTAACTAAGCAGGGAAGACCTTCCTTTGACAAAACCTAACTGATGTGGTTTAAACTGATAAGGGTTTTGATATCATAGTTTAACAGGTCAGATATGATGTGTTTCATGGCTTTGTAAATACGACTATTCGGGCTAAAGAATTTATATTTTCCATGGTCTATGGTAGGACCATCCATGTGTAGGTGTATCACCACTGCAGTTTTCCATACCTCAGGGACAAACCCTGTAGCTAAACACAGGTTAAAAAATTGAAGAAGGGGCTCCTCCAGGTATTGCTTGGTGGTATTTATTAGGCATCCTGGTTAATTGTCATGCCTCATTGAAATAGTATTTTTGGTTTTAGACAGCACCTGTTCAGTACATGTTCCTTTGTGATATTAGGAAGTGTAAGCAAGAGTTGTTTCATGGGTAAAGTTTACCCTAAATTTGTCTGCTAGTCATAACTTTCAACTGTACAGAATTTTGCAGAATGTCCAGATTTCCAACTCATATTTTCAGTCTGCGCCTCATAAAACTTGTGCTTTTCTGGCAAATCATTAAGATCACTAAATAATCACAGACATTTGATTTTCAGACTTCCCCCGGGATTCATGAAGCTCAGCGCAAGGATGGCATTAGCCTTGCGCCGACCATGCGGCGTAGAGATGGAGTAGCAGCACCACATGCATATTAATGAAGGCAGGCTGCCGCAATGTCCGCATGCATAGGAAACGTGCGTGAGTGCAAGGGGCATGTCTAAGCGCTGCACAGAGGCATGAACATGTCGGCTGCAGACTCGCAACCTAAAATGCTGACTAGTACAGCCTGCATCTAATAGTAATCACTCCTGTCAGTGTCTGTGGATACTGAAATGTATGCAAAGCATACAAGACAGCTTCGTGAACACCCAAAATAAAAAGTAAACACAAAGGTATGTAGCTGAATATTGAGCCCCCGTCCCTCGAACAAATAACATTTAAAACACAGTGCCCGTATTCCATTGTAGTGTTGATTGTTATACTAAGTGGAAGCAAAATGCAGCGTGTTTGCGCGCCGTTGCCCTTTGCTAATCCTAGCCCAATGTTTAGGGTTACCACCTGTCCCACTTTGTGAGGGACAGTCCCTCTCTGGGCAGTTGTGTCCTTATCAAAAATATTACAAATGGCAAATGTCCCGCGATTGTAGGACATAATTATGTCCCATATTTTATGTAATAGTTCCATAAAACAGTTATTTCTGTATCTAACATACCTAAATGTTACAAGAAACAGAATAAGCAACTAAACTGCTACAAGAATAAGCTTTCACTTAGGCATAAAAGTAAAGCACTATCCTTTGTACTGACTGTGGGTATGTGTTGGCCTGTAAAATCTGATGTGTGTCCTGAAAATGTCCCACTTTGGCCAATTGAAAAGGTGGCAACCCTACCAATGGTCAGAGCATTCACTCAATAACTGCCTATTCACGTTCCAAGTCGTCCTTGTCTGGACGTCCCAAAGATAAATGGGTATTACCTGGGTCTACCTACCATGTCATGAAAGCTAAGTATTTGCGTGTACCTATGTGCGTGAAGTACAGCATGTGGAAGATCAATTATGCTAGGATTGTCCTCACAACCATACTGGTATCAGAGATATGTAGAATATGCAATGTGTTCTGTTGTCTGTGCCATGGGCCATCACCCACAGAAGGGATGGATGGTGTGTGTGGAATATGGGGGGTGACGGGTAATGTAATAATTCGCCAAGGGGAGACTGGGTTGGATGTACAATAGGTAAACTGGAGGTGTACGAGGGAGCAGCAGGTGTACCAGAAAGGAAACCAAAGAACATACATTCACATCTGCAATACACCCTGACAGGCCATACTGCAGAACACAATCCCACAAACATATGAACATTAAAATGTGCGATACACATATACAGAAACGTTACCGGCTCACACCCAGATAATGGTCTGGCCTGAACTGAGCCATCCAACCCCAACACACCTGGATACATAATTGAATACCTATCATCCCCTCCACAACACCCCCCCCCCCCTTACTGAATGTTCACCAAAACCACCCATACTCAGGCTGCTAGCTTGGCACAGCCATATCTGCACTTAGTACCCCCTACCCATATCTAGCAGGCAGTCTCACCCTAGGCAGTCTCAGGCTTGCAAACTAGGTATCCCTTGCATGGATAACCCTCCTTCATTTTCGTAAAGCCAAAAGAATGGGAGTTTTTGGTGTCCAAAATTTTTGGCCAACCCTCATGGGATAAGTGTCTGTTCTAAAGATTAGACTTGGTGACACAACACGATGTCCAGAGCCATAGACAACCAGACACAAGTTGCATTAGCAGTAGTTGTCCACAACCCTGCTCAGCCTCCAGCTGGTCCTGCAGAACCTATGACCCGGGATTAAACACCTGACCATGATGCACGTCTCGCCATGTGCATTATCGGAAATTTATACCATTCACATGTTCCCATGAAGCTTCCCCATAGCCATCTCCCAAATAGTACATGTCCACAAATTGTATACCCCGTCCAGGTTCCTCGTCATTATGATGCACACAACCCCTGTATACAAACGGTACAGGCACCTCCCATATGCAGTTGTTCGTATGCATGGCCATGTATAACTCCAGATATGTAGTCATATATCTATAAATGTACATACTTATATTCGCATAGCCACACATCACACATACATGCATATAAGTAGTTGTCAAGTATGTGTCCATTTCATAAATATGTATACTTGCAAATGTATACATATGCCTCTCAGAAACATATGAAAAGGAACATGTACTATACATATGTACACCACCCGACTGTCACATTTGTTGCCAGTACTGTGACATGGCTGTAGTAAAGTCATATATCCTAATTACCATCCATACAGAATGTATCACGGATGGTTTAGTGGTAAAACCAGTGACTATGGTGTCCCTGTACCCGGGTCCAAGCCATGCAAGGGCTAATTTTATATGATGGCCACAATAATGGCAGTCAGATATAGGGTGATTAAGGCTCTTTAAAGCAGACATAAGCGGGTATGAGCGACAGTAAGTGGTGGTTATTCAACAGTATGGGAAATGTAAATAAGCATGTAGGTGTATATGCATGTGTATGTACAGACAGGTATATATATATATATATATATATATATATATATATATATATATATATATATCCATGAAGAATGAACATGGTCACAATAAAGCAGTCATAAAGAATGTGAAGGGAAACAGCAGCAGAACCCCCCGTAATATTTAGTGCTGTCATATCAAGTTGCCCAGAGGTGAGCTAACCTCCTGCATCTCCAACCACAGGTAGGATGCTAAAAGTGGAAGTAACTATGTCTACATGCTAAGTCTGACTTTCAAACAGGCACAGGGCAGTCCCAGTCACCAGTCGGATAAGCCGAAAACCGGAAGACTAATTGAACACCCTGACCATTATATGAACGTATGTCCCAGGACTATAAGCTTGGGACATCTGAATATACTTGGAGTGAGCCAACATATGGGATGTGTCTACAGCAGTAGGGAATGGCGCATGTGTAGTTGTGTGGTTTTCCCAACAGGAAAATGGATGCCTGCTGTGTTAGAGAACTGTTGAGGTGTGTGTTCGGGTAATTATGAACCATGGGTATACATATAAATGAAGCAGAACACCAATAGTGTAGTGGTTAGAGCATCCACCTATCGAGCAGACGTTGCCAGTTCAACTGCAGCACACACCATTTATGGCGCATAATCTGTATATGAGCATATCTTGCTAATTTTATGCTGTATAACGATATAATACCATTGAAATGTGAACTGAGGTGATGTATCAAAGTAAGAATGTAGAAGGTTTTTGCGTGACATGAATCGGCGGTTAAACGGAAAACCGCAGCTGAAAAGTGTTGTACTCACCCTTTGTCCAACTGCCCTTGTTCTGCCCAGCAACACAATAAACCGCATCGGCCAGGCCTGATGCCAGGACCCTACACATCACAATCAATGTGATTTACCACTAAGCCATGGCAGTTAAATCTAACTTTGATGTTATCACAAACATAGCAGACAGCACAGTCATTCAACAGTATGATCAAAGTGATTAAATCATATAGATGTATATGCATGCATACGTAAAGACACATACCTCTATCTATATATATATATATATATATATATATATATATATATATATATAGATAGATAGATATATATATATATATATATATATATATATATATATATATATATATATATATATATATATACATATATATATATATATATATATACACATATATACAGAGTTACCACCTGTCCCACTTTGAGAGAGACAGTCCCTCTTTGGGCAGTTGTGCCTGTAAAAATATTGTAAAATGGCAGATGTCCTGAGATTTAATGACAAAATTATTTCCTATATTTATGAAATAGTTGCATAAAACAGTTATTCTGTATCTGAAACACCTAAATGTTATAAGAAACAGAATAAGCAACAAAATGCTACAAGAATAAGCTGTTATTTAGGCAAAAAAGTGAGGTTCTGTCCTTTGTTCTGGCTGTGGGTATGTGGCTGTGGTTATGTTTCGGCATGCAAAATCTGACGTTTGTACCAAAAATGTCCCACTTTGGGCAATTGAAAAGGTGGCAACCCTACACACACACACACACACACACATATATATATACATATATATATATATATATATATATATATATATATATATATATATATATATATATATATATATATATATATATACATATATATATATATATATATATATATATATATATATATATATATATATATATATATATATATATATATATATATATATATATATATATATATACAGCAAGATATGAATATACATGTATGAATACATATGCAGATAGATCTGTATATATTAATGTAAATAGATATATATATGTTACAGTAAATATACACATGTATATAGCTAGGATATGATACAGCAGTTACGGGTAACATATGTTCACAAGCCGGGCATATGTTGGTGGGAGGTCCAATAAACAAACGTGTAACACGTAGCATCAACCCCCACCTCCCCAGCTAGGCTGGTGAGACATACAGACACACAATAAAGGTAAATACACCACTGCTTCCCAGACCACCGGCAGGAAACTACCAGTGGGAGAGATCTGCAAGGTCTACACTTGAAACATAGACATCAATGTCCCTTGTGGGACACCAAAAATTAATGATCGGAGCCAGGCCCTGTAATGATTTCTCTGACCAGGCTGTAGATGTCCATGGACCAGTAGGTTGTGCAAGCCTGATAACACATGGGTCAACACAATGTACGACATGTATCCCGACACGGGGAGAGTGGGCAGTGTGTAGTGGTGTATTTATACTGTAGAGGAGTGGCATGTAGGGGAACTACGGGTATGCGATTATGGGCCTAGGCGTGCAGGTGTTGGATGGCAGAGCCGTATTAGGACCGCCCCGTGGGTGTAAGTAATATTCCGATGTGGGCATAGCAGACACCCATACCTCCCAAACCCTAAGAGCACATCCACTGGATAGTCCATAAACCATTGGGGGTACACATAGGGACCATACCATTGAACTGTCCCCGATTACCAGGGACGTCCGTGATTATGACTCAGAATCTAACTCTGTTCCACCTAAACCCTCCTAGAACTAGTGATATTAGGAGAAAAAGTGGTAGAATACATGCAATGAATAACGACAATATGTAAGAGTCATAAACAGCATGTACCTCAGACAATGTGTATGAATACATATGCTCTGGGTCTGTCAATGTGTCAGGTTAATAGCACCAAACTTCCAAATGTGCCCCTGATGTTGTTATGCAGTGTTCCTGAGTCAGTGTTCATTCTTCCCCATTCGTATGAGAGGTCTAATAGTGAGAGAAAGCGCATATTCCGCTGACTACCTTAGAAAGATGATAGAATAATAGGTTAGGGTTACCACCTGTTTACCTTTGCGAGGGACAGTCCCCTTTGGGCAGTTGTGTCCTGCAAAATAATTGAAAATATGGCAAATGTCCTGAGATTTTAGGACAAAGATTTCCTATATTGTCTGTAGTAGTTGCATAAAACAATTATTTTGTATCTGAAACACCTAAATGTTATAAGAAACAGAATAAGCAACTATAATGCTACAAGAATAAGCTTTTATTTAGGCAAAACAGTGACGTTCTTTCCTTTGTACTGGCTGTGGGTATGTTTTGCCCTGCAAAATCTGATGTTTCTACATAAAAGTCCCACCTTGGGCAATTGAAAAGGCGGCAACCCTATAATAGGTATGCAGTAGCATGACTCGGCTGACGGATGTAGGTCCCAAAACCCAATTACTTGTCTTTATTGAAGAGTCTCGGTTCCCATGTATCAGCCAGATGGGAGCAGATTGTAAGAGGAATACACAAATAATGTGAATAAATCACTGGACAGGCCGCCGATTCCCTACAGTCGAACGGCATGCCATCGCCTAATGGGCAGCCATTCCCAATACTGTAGGCATGTAATCCAATGTAATAGGCATCACAAGGTAATATTGTGGTCCTCGCTCCCACCCAGGGGTGTGAGTGTCAGATGCAAGCACCAATGTTGGTGCATTTGCAAGTGTGGGAGCGAGTGGGTGTAAGCCTGTTTGGCTACTAGTATGTGAGTATTGCACTGGTAAAGCAATGTAGAGGCTAAGCGAGTGTAAGAAGCTGTAACCAGAGGTTAGCACTGCTTAACACCATGCAAACCCATGCATGCCCACTCACAACTGCTTTAATGTGCCTTAATCCCTCCGTATTCAATGGCCTTGTTCTGCCCTGCAACCAAATAAACATCCTCTGCAAGGCTCGGAACCAGGACCCTGCACACACAGCTAATGTGATTTACCAATACGCCATGGCAGATATACAGACAACAGACAGTACCACAAACATATCATACAGCACAGTCATTCAACAGTATAGAAATGTATCCCATTATGTAGATGTATATGTGAGTGTTTATGTCCAGCATATAGGTACATACATATATAGAGATATATCAGGAACATACCATGTGGCAACAAAGCATTACAAATGAATGAAACGGGAAACACCAGCGATGCCTGTATTATGTAGTGGTGTTGTTCTATGTAATCTCAAGACTCCCTCAGACAGACATGTGTCATTCATACACGCAAACAGTTGTACATTGGCCATATACATCACTCTGTGCATGTAATGTACATTAACACAACAGTACCTGTCCAATCATTATGTGTGAACAGTACTCTTGCAAGGTGATATGTGCAACATCAACATCATGATAAAGGTAATTGGGGTAACCATAGAGGGACTGGTAGTGTTGTGTGTACAATGGGGTTGTCCTCATGACGTGTACCTGGACCATTTAGGAGTGATGTGCATACCAGGATTGTGTGCCTGAGGGACAAGGGTGAGTATAACAGGAGCATGTTGTAATGCATATTACAAGGGTTACATGTGTCCAGTGGGCGCATGTGTGAAATGGACAGCTATGTATAGGGCAGATGTTGTCCCAGGAGCCGAATGGCCTTATGCTTCCGTAGGGTGAGGGTAGGTTGTGGGGGAAGGAGAGTAGGTATGGCTGTGGAGGATAGGTAGGGTAGGATCACACACAAGACGGCATACAGGGTCGGTATATGACACATGTGGGGGGATAAACCTCGGACGGGGATGGGTGTTCGGCATTCACAAGCCCATAGGAACAGTGGGATGGAGGTCCCCAGCCATAGGCAGCCGCCACTGCACCTAAACAGCTGCAAAGGAGTCAGTGCTGGGGGCTGTCCAAGAGAGGCAGCATCACCCTGTAAATGTGACACTCCACCCTTGAGCTTGCATATCTGGCTTCAGAACCCCTTAGCGAGTCCCCAATGCAACACGTCTGGGACTGCACGACAGCAGACATGTACCTGTCTGTTCCTGCTCCCAGGGGGGACATGCCCCATCCTCAGTGGTGGTACCACCAGAAGGTGGTGCAGAGCCAACAGAGGTTGATGTACAAGGCAGGGCTCCAAATGTGCTGGTGCCCGGTGCCATGGTCAGATGAAGTGGGACAGGAGGTTCTGCTGGGACCTCCCAACCCATTCAGCCTATGGTGTTGCAGTTTAAACCCACATATGGCTTAGTGATAGACAACAGCATACAGGATTACCAACAACAGTATGCATAGATATCACCACCAACCCAAGACAACAGATGGTATACATTTGCAGAGGGAGCACAACACATGCATATATACTGCATGACATCTGTACAATGTGTAGTAGACGTGTGACTGCAGCTATAAGCAGTTGCCCATTATTGGCTTGTCACTGGGAACCCCAGACAGTGTCTGTCATAACATTGTTTCATGTGACATATGTCCAGTCAGGGATGCGATGGCAGTAACACATCTCTATCATCATGTACTGTCTGCAATCCTCACACTATGCTCCTGCTGTGCACAGATGTGTGTTCAGTGTGTAAAACAGGAAACAAATGGTTCCACACACTGACCAGTTCACAGATGGCCCTACAGATGGGGGTCCCTCATGAACAGAGTACTGTAATGTCTGTATTAAAACATGCAGAATAGCCATTACCACACACATGTTAAACAGGCAGTAGTCCCAATGCAGCATAGCTACACTTACATGCTGTAGTCATGTGTGGCACATCACCCTCCTGTCTTTAGGCTATTGCCCACTGTGTATGATGTTTGAGGTACATCCAGATATCATCTGTGATGCCGTTTCAGAACAGCACATCCAGGTACCACTCACAGCGACTGTCATGGCCAAATACCAACATGTTTTTCCTAGACAGTGTACTGTGTTTATCATGTGAATGGCTATGGGAACACCATCACAGCTGTTTCACATGCAATCAGCTAGAGGAGGACTGCAATAGGTGCAGAGGCCATCACCTGATCACGTCCATCACTTATAATACACATGCTGCTGCTGAGCAGGTGTACACCTCCACATCCAGCAGAGAGTGTGTGGGTGGGACAGGCAAAGTACACCAGAGAAGGGCTTGGAGACTTAACCCTAAGCATTGTCTGCCACATGCCTAACAGTACAGGGGTCAATCCCCTGACTGACTAGTCATTACTATTACATGTGCATGACGTTACTACATGTGCCACAAAGCAGACATGTTGCTGTGCTGTAAGAACATATATGTGTGTAGGTGAGAGACATCTGCAACAGGGATATAGTAGACATACATTAGGTGTGGCATACATGGCTGTCCACGTGAATGGATGCCATTGTCACCACAACCACACTCTCTAATGGACTTGCATTGACACTCTTTGCCAGGGCCACAAATACACAACCTAACTACTTAGTTTGCCACACTGCAGTAATGCATAGGACTACATGCACCACAGGGGATATCTGGAGGTTCTATGGGCTAGGGCATGTGAAAGTGTTTGACATCTGTTGGTATGCCAATGAGGATTATACTGGGAGTGACTGTGGTTGGGAGCATCATAACCCACATGCAGACACAAAGTGCCACTACTGACATTCATGTATGCATTG